>NC_091951.1:192968812-193081312 GCF_031021105.1 Erythrolamprus reginae | reverse complement strand
CTAAGTATTAAGATAACATTGTTTGTCCTGACTCCCACTCCCACTTACAACTCTATGTGGAGGATAATCTAATAATTAAGACTGCTAATTAGGAAATAGTTCTTGTCCTGAAGAACAAATGTTTCATTTTTAAAGATCTGGAAGAATACCTCAAGTTCCTCTGGGTAGAAAGCTTTGGTATGAGAAAGAGAGGGTCTGTATTAATGTATTAATGTTTGGAGAGAACAGGGATCAAACCCTATTTATTCATGGAACCAAGTACAGTCTCTCACCCTAATCTGCCAATAGGATTATAGAGCTTTAAGGAACATGTTTTTTTGGCAAGTGAGATAAGGCAGAACACATACTTTGTTAAGCTCTTTGAAGGAACTATCAGACAAAATACCCAAGCAATATAACATATGTGACCCTTTCCCAAATAAACTCTGCTGCAAAATGTCATAACTCCTCCATGAGCAGTAAATTAGGAAAATCAGCAAAATTTGTAAACACACCCTAAACAACATTTGGGGGTGGGTTCCTGACACAATACAGAAGGAGACTGATTTATCAAATGCAGCATTTATACATATGGGTGCTAAGGGAGAATGCCTCTTGTGCAACTACAATTTCACTTGGAAATGGAGCCGTGGCCAGCCAGCGATTGCTTCTGGCTCATCGAATCACCAGCCGCAGCCGCTAACAGTACATAGGAACTGGTCGAAACCAGGAGATTTCACCCCTACAGTAGGGCCATTGTTAAGACTTGAGGACGCTGGAAGATGCCATACGTCACCATTGAAAATTGTGTTTATAACCATATTTTCTTTTTTTTATGACCTACTAGAAAAGGGGTTCTCAAGAACTTTAGAAAACCTCAGTCTAATATGCTTTCTTAAATTCCATGCAGAAATTGTTCCCCAAGAAGTAGCTTAGACATGAGACTGGCCAAGTAAATAAAGAGGTTGGATAATGGATTCAAACACCAGCTTATTGTGTCTTGAGGAACATTTAAACAAAACTACCTTTCTGCCTTTGCTCCCTTGATGGCAAGTGGGATTATGCCAAGAACATTGTAATGTTCTACTTGTTAACAATTTCCTCTTGATTACTAGCGTGTAATGAAGCTGCCCTGTTTGTCTATAGGAGTAAAAAGAAAGGTAGGGCTGGCTCATTTATTTTCTTCTGCAGATTAAGGTTTCAGTTTTTCAATTGAAAGAAGCTCTTTTGGTGACGAGCCATTCTGCAAAAGTCATACAGAGAAGATTCAGACATTGTTCTAGATAACATTGCTATAGTTCCTCCTCACTGAGCATGATACAGAAAAACCAGACATGCAGCATTGTATTATGGGTGCATGATGTTGTTATAGTCAAAAGCGTTGCTGTTGTTTCTCTTATTAGAAATACAAAAGTAACAGGGTGCAGATAGATGTGATTAATGGCATACAGAAGCTAGATCAAATTTGAATGGTAATATCCACAATTCCTAATTAGCAGTGCTGGGGTGGAACTCTATATATTATAGACCTGATATATTTGTAAGACGTCCAGTGAGTCTGAACAGGGAGTCAAAGTGAAGATGCCTGTCACAACTGATGCGCTCAGCCTTTTTGTTTGTTTTCTTTGTGTGAGAAAACTAATTTAGTCTAGTAGAGGGGTGTCAAACACACATTGTCACGTCATCATCACATGACATAGTGGGACCCCCCCCCCCTTCACTAAACTAGGTGTGAGTGTCGCCTGCTTGTGTTGCATCTGGTCCGCAAGCTGGGGGTTTGACAGCCTTGGTCTAATATATAGATAGGGCACCAGGCAAGAAACTGAGTTCTAGTCCTACTTTATTCATTCCAGCTGGGTGAGTTTCTGCCAATCACATTCTCTCAGTCCTAGGAAGAAGGAACTTAAAAAAAAAAACCTTGCTGAGAAAGCTGGAAGGAAGTCAAAGGTATTCAAAGACACATAAAGTAGTGCATCTATTCCAGGGTGGGGCTTCTATTATGTAGCTGTAATCACTATCTATAGCAGTGTTTCCCAACCTTGGCCATTTGAAGATATTTGGACTTCAACTCCCAGAATTCCCCAGCCAGCAAATGCTGGCTGGGGAATTCTGGGAGTTGAAGTCCAGATATCTTCAAGTGCCCGAGGTTGGGAAACACTGATCTATAGAATGCTGAAGGCACCAGATTTGGGAAGGTTGATTTACAGTAGCCTTCCCAAAGGGAAGTAGACTTCCCAAATGGGTGCCTTCCAACATCCCTCATCACTAAACCTCTTGCCTGGAGCTATTGGAAATTAGGCTTTTATTATTTTTAAAGGACCCTAAAGATCCTAAAGGACTCCCTTGGTATAGCTAATGTGATTTATTGTGGGTTGTATTGTGAGTCTGTATAAGAAGATTAGTAAAGGTATTTGTGTATATGTGCTAATGGGAGGCCACCAATCCTTAAAGTAAGAGGGTTTGTTAGGGTTGGTTTGCTGAACCATGAAATCTCTGGGACATTTCTAATTAGCCGTACTGAAGATTTTCAGTTACATTGCTTGAAATAACTGGCGTATTGACGGATCAACAGACATACTTTCAGGATTCTTGTCCTTTTTCTGGGTAGTCTGTCAGGTTTTGATGGTCAAGTGCTCCAATAATAGCTATATAGCGTATGGCAACAGATGAAGCATGTCGAGCTCCGAGTGGTGGAAAACGCAGCCTCTGAAGTGAGATTACATTTTCCAGTTCAAAGAGTCACACATGCCTCATCCCCTTAAGAGCTCTCAGCCAGGGATATGGACTTTTAGTTGCATGGCAGCTTTTTTCAGAAAGGTAAAAAAAGTCACTTTGGAGAGTGGAAGATGGAGAAGGGAGGAAAAAGGGATGATAAAAACTTTATAGCATGATAAATGTGCTTATAAATTCAGTATAAAATAAGATGAACCTGTTTTTTTCACTCTCATGCAGAAATAGTGGATACTGGTATGCGCGAACATACCCTGCCTATAAAATTATGTGCGTGTATCTTGGAGGGAAAAAAACATGTGATTTTGGCTTCCTGAAAATAAATATTATTATTTTCTTAGCTGTTGTCACTCTCTCTTGTCCCATTTTAACTTTCTGGCCCTTGTAGACTGAAACACTTTATTTTGGGAACAACAATAATAATAATAATAATAATAATAATAATAATAATGATAATAATGATAATGATAATAATAATTTATTGGATTTGTATGCCGCCCCTCTCCGTAGACTCGGGGCGGCTAACAACAATGATAAAAACAGCATGCTCATTGGTTTTCCCAATATATCATGCACACTCAGTTTCTTTAGTTTCACTTTTTTTCTTGCCTTGTTTGGAAAAGGAAGTATTTGTTTTAAATTGCTTCCTGAAACGATGGCTTCTGCAAAGATTCCAAGGGCAGGATGTGTGAAAAACTTCCTACGGAAGGACGGGCGATACAGTTTAGCAGCAGAAGATCTATTGAAATGATGATCTACCCTCTGTCGTGGCTTATGGTTTCTTCTGACCTGCTTAAGAACATTTTTTCTTGCTTGGTCCAGAAATGTTGAGTTGTGAGTTCATGTCTGCAGTGCCCCCAAAACATAATGGAAGGCTCCATTATGCCAAGTGCAAGGGAATTAGTTTGGAATAATTTTTAATTGCTTTTGTGAACCTAAATCTGTTCATTTCCTTTGGATAAAAAGGGACTTTTAAAAAAAGGCTTTCCTAGTACAGTGGTACCTCTACTTATGAACTTAATTCATTCCGTGACCAGGTTCTTAAATAGAAAAGTTTGTAAGAAGAAGAAATTTTTCCCATAGGAATCAATGTAAAAGCAAATAATGTGTGCGATTGGGGAAACCACAGGGAGAGGGGAGGCCCTGTTTCCTCCCAGGAGATTCCTAGAGAGGCCCCACGGAGGCTTCTCCCTGCCTTTTCCGGTTACAGTTTCAGAGGCTTGGGTTTGTAAGTGGAAAATGGTTCTTAAGAAGAGGCAAAAAAATCTTGAACATCCAGTTCTTATCTAGAAAAGTTCGTAAGTAGAGGCGTTCTTAGGTAGAGGTACCACTGTATTATGCTTGTGTCTGATGAGTCCCATCTCCCTGCAGTTTAATTTTGGAAGATTGGGAAATCCTTTTTTGTTACTTCCTCTGTCATGTTTAGATTGGCTTATGATCTTGATTAATTGGTTTTGGAGCAATGCCATATGTTTTCTACAGGTTGGAGGAATTATACAACTGCAAATCTATAGGATTTCTTAAGATAGGGACACAAGGTTTTTTTAGCCTTGGTGGCACAGTGGTTAGAATGCAGTACTACAGGCTAATTCTGCTGACTGTCAGCTGCCAGTAGTTCAGTAGTTTGAGTCTCACTAGATTCAAGGTTGATTCTACCTTCCATCCTTCCATGGTCAATAAAATGAGGACCCAAATTGTTGGGGCCAAGATGCTGACTATAAACTGCTTAGAGAGGGCTGTAAAGTATTGTGAAATGGTATATAAGTCTTAAGTGCTATTGTTATTGCTATTTACCTTAGCCTGGTTCCGACAAACTAGGTAATGTGGTTTGTTGGGGCTTAGCCATCATTTAGTATGCTGTGAGAAACCAATCAATTATAACAGATTGTGGTTACAAAAACATAGTTTAGGCATCACAAGTGCAAAGACTATGAAACCCAACCTCTGAATTGGATCATTGTCTGTTTTGACTGGCAGTAGTTCTCCATCATTTCATATAGGGGTTAAATAGTGGATAGGGGTGGGTTCCTCCTAGTTTGGACTGGATCACCTGAACCGGTAGCAATCTGCTGGTGATGTCACAATGGCGTCATAGATCTGGTTTGGTTAGTGCTAGTCCATGGGTGCCCCCATCTTCTTTTTTGGGGAGATTTCCCCCCCAATTTTTTTACTGGTTGGAAGTTTTTTCCGCTGCTGCTGCTGCTTGAAAAAGGGTCCCCGCACTCGCCCCTGGGTTTATACTTCTCTTTATTCCTTTGCCCGAAGCACAGCTGAGAATAGCTAGTGAGCATGCACAAAAGCAGAATTGCATGAGCAAACACAGGCATGCAAAATGTCGTAATGCGAACCAGTGGTGAAAGTAAGTGGAACCCACCCCTGGTTGATGTTAAAATTTGGACCTTCTGCATGTAAAGAATGTGCTATTCCCCTGAACTAGCATTCTACTTTTAATTATAGTTTATACTAAGTGAAACATTTACCAGTTCTTCTGCTCCGTTCGACAACCACTTGAGTCACTTGTGACACAGTAATTATCCATTTATATCTCTGCTATGTTCCATCTCAATCAAACTTCTGAGTCATGTTTTACAGTGCTACGATTTCTGCACAGCTATAGGAAACAGCAAGTATTTGCGTAATCTGGACCCCATTTCTCCCAACTAATTTTCTTTTTAAAAACAACAACACACCACCACCAAAGTTCCATTTTGGTTTTCCTCAATCAGGCAGTAAGGTAGTTGAAATTACAGTATTCGATTTGGCCATGGAATATCCAGATTAAAATCCCCACTTGAATATAGAGTCCGTTCAGTAATTTTGAATCAGTTGCTGACTAGTTCAGCTTAAATGAGAGAGTAACGAAAGGGGAGGCACTTTCCCCTTCTTCTTGCATGATATAAAAGCAATAAATAAACCTCCAGAGTTTCTAATCAGTATATTTGATGGTGCTTTTAACCTCCCCTTCATTTATCCCCACCAAAGATAATTTTTGGACAGTGATAACCAACCTGATAACCTCTGCTTGTTTCCCAAATATTCCTTGCCATCAGCTACCCTGGCTGGGACTGAGGAATTCCAAAACATCTGGAAGGCATTAGGTTGTGTTAGACTGTCTGTTTTAAATAGTTTCTCCAAAATGGAAGCTGAGTTCTTTATGATCACACCGATTCCTGCCTGGAGCTTTCAACTCACTTGCATGCAAATGCGCCCGGTTGAAATTTATAGGAGAAAATCAATGCTAACTTTTAAAAAAGCCGTAAATAAACTCTTAAGCACTACACGCAAGTTCGTCTCATTCAGTTTTAGGGAAGCAGGTAATTGGTCTCCTAGCAGAATAGCTCTGGTGTGAATGCCAAGACGGATAGGGTAATGTCTGACTTTTTGTGTTCCAGACCAGACATAACCAGATCTCTATTTAATCGTTGCTTTACCAGTTCTGAATGGATGGGATGTTTCATGGTGCCAAATGACACACTCTGTCTCCCTTGCTCTGTTTTTTAATAGAAGCTAAATGGGTTTCTGGAACAAAATTTGAAGTTTCTTCCCTCCCCTCCCCTCATGCATCATTTTTGTTTATGGAACAGCTTTTTGGTTTGCTCATGTTTTCTTTCAGCTGGCTTGGTTTTTTTTTTTTTGCTTTTTTTTGCTTTTTTTTGTTTCTTTTCATTGGGATGTTGTTAAAAAACGTCTTGTAAATTCATTTTACTGGTCAGTTTTTAAAAAAAAAATATAAATCTTGCATAAATGAAAAGTTAAAATGGTTTATTAACAAAGGAAGGGCAATTTTTTTTGGTGAGCTAAGAATGAGATAGCAGAATGTTTGTGAGAATACATGCATCATTAGTAACCAATCATAATGGGCCTAAAGTATTTAATAAAGATGTAAAAGCTTGGGGGGAAGTAAAAAAAAAGATTAGGGGGAAAAAAGTAATAATGAGCAGGAAAAAGATATCTATTTCAAACAGCAAAAGAGAGAAAATTTTGCTGCATTCTCTCCCACGAAGCTTAAGCAGGTAGTCCTTCTCTTGCAACCAGTCATTTAATGATCATTCGCAGTTAACAATGGCTCGGAAAGGGTGTCATATGGCCTATAAAGCATTTCCGTCCATTGTAAAATATCGTACCACCGCCATTCCATGATCAAGTGATCACATTTTCAGGTGCTTGCAGGCCTGTGATTGTGAAGAGCCCTTTGTTCATCATTTGCAATCTTCTCTTCTGGCTTCCCCAGAAAGGCAGTGAGGAAGCCTCCAGTGAAGATTGCAAGCAGAGAGATCCCTTAGCTGGCTCTAAAGCCAACCAGTGAGCAAGAAGCTGCTACAGTGCTGGATACCAGCTCCCCATCCAGAGTCTATTGACACTCAACTTTCTGCAGCTTGACACAGCCAATTTGAGTACAGTTGTTTTTTTTTTTTTTTGCAGAGCCCTCCCTGTCTCATTCTGGAGCAGATGCTATTTTTGTGATCCCTAAAGCCTCCTTTAAAGGGATCCTCCTAAAGCAGGGATCTCCAACCTTGGCAACTTTAAGCCTAGAGGACTTCAACTCCCAGAATTCCCCAGCCAGCAAAGCTGGAGAATAAAGCTCAAAATGAAAAGATTAGGGAGTAGACTGGCTGCCATTGCCTGTAGTTACTTATGTGCAAGTATGTGGCAGATATCTACAGGACTTGTTTACATCTAAATCATGCATTCAATCCAATTTTGCATAAACTGATCCAATAGGGTGTGTTAGTACAATGCACTAGGCAATATTGTGATTGGACTGATAATTATTCAGATTTATATGCCATCACAGCCAGTATAGAGTTGCTTTTTGTGAGATGGACTGCTATATTAGTTTGATAAAAAAGAAACAAATGTATGGAGTCACATGTATCTGCAGAGTTAACAAAATACAGGTAGTCCTTTACATATGACCATTTCTTTCATGATGATTTAAGTTATGACTTCTTGGAAAGAGTGACTGACTTTTGCACTTAAAACTATACTTTTATCCCTCTCCCCTCCTCTCTCTCTCTCACGCACATCAGTTACATGATTAAAATTGATGTGTTTGGGAACCAGTTTTCACTTACAACTGGCTGCAGCATCTTGTCATGTGATTGCAACTGGCGTCCTTTTTTTGCTGATTTCCTGCAAAAAAAATCAACATTCATTTGGGGAGCTGGATTTTCTTCCGCAATGATTTAACAATAACAGATGGGTTTTTTAATATAATTCTTACTATTAGATTTGTTCCATTGTTTATACTGTTTTTTATTGTTGTTGTGAGCCGCCCCGAGTCTTCGGAGAGGGGCGGCATACAAATCTAATAAAATAAATAAATAAATAAATAAATAAATAAATAAATAAATAAATAAATACAAATTCTGGTTCCAATTGTTGATCCTAAGTCAAGGACTAACTGTACATGCTGGTTCTGAATGTTTCAATTATTCTTCATGGCAAAGAATTCCTCGAAGCAAACCAAGTGCTACTTCTTTAAACTTGATGCTTATTTACTCTCACTGATGTAATCAAAGCTGAAAGCTACCCTGTGTACACTATGTAACCCCAAGAAGTTTGCAAACAAGTTACTTACCCTCTTAAGAATGCCATATTCCTATGATGCCCTTCTGTCTCATTTTCATTGCTGTTTTCTCTCATTGATGTTATTTTATTTCCATATCCCTGACAAACTTCAGCTATGTTGAAATAAATTTTTTACAAAGCATTTTTTTAAAAATGAGAATGAGAGGTGTTTTTTTTTTTTAAAGTGGGAAATATTTAAAAGGGATTTGGGGAAAAAAGTACCAGAAAGGGGGAAAAAATGACCCTATTATTTCTTTAGTAGACGACTCAATCAAAGTGAAACCTCCCAATTCCCCGCGCGCGGAGTGGGTGCTGCAGCCTAGACCTACACCGCCCAAAGGGAGAGACCCGAACGCTTGGAACCGGCTGAAGGACCAGTCTTTTGGTAGGAAAAACAAAACCCAACTTTTATTTTTCCACAGAGGGCCAATTATTGTCAAAAGAGTGGGATGGGTGCAAATTGTATTCTCTTTCTGTCTCTCATCTCTCACTTCGGTGGTAGATGACCCGTGATCCACAAGGCTGCCTTTCTAGGTTGCTCTTTTGGTGAGGGTGAGCTGGGGGGGCTTTTGCTTGACTTTGCTGCATGCCCGGGGATGGTAATGGGGATATTTGAGAATGCTCTTTGTCTGTTACTCTTCCCAATTGCTTGGTGGTTTTACAAGGCGATAGCCTTGATTCTTCTCCCTCCTTTGTGTGAGCTGATTATTATAGGATTGTATACCGCATCAGCTTCCTAGTGAATGTATGAATGTATGCATAGAGCCGAGGTGGCGCAGTGGGTAGAGTGCTGTACTGCAGGCCACTAAAGCTGACTGTTAGATCTGCAGGTCAGTGGTTCAAATCTCATCACCGGCTCAAGGTTGACTCAGCCTTCCAGCCTTCCGAGGTGGGTAAAATGAGGACCTGGATTGAGGGGACAATATGCTGGCTCTGTTAAAAAAAGTGCTATTGGTAACATGCTGTTATGCTCTTTGTTAACAGGGCATTATAAATAAATGTTGTTGTTGTTGTTATTATTAGTAGACCCACCTATATCGCCATGCATGGGGGAACTGAGACACCTCCCCCAGGCTTTTATATTTTATGTTTGGTATGTATGTGTTGTATGGTTTTAATTGCTGGGGTTTTATATATCTTTTTCTTTTAATATTAGATTTGTTCACTGTTATATTGTTTTTTATTATTGTTGTGAGCCGCCCCGAGTCTTCGGAGAGGGGCGGCATACAAATCTAATAAATTATTATTATTATTATTATTATTATTATTATTATTATTATTATTTAAAAATCTTGATTTAGGATAGAGACCATGGAAAGACAATAAGTTTAAAAACAAAAACAGGCTTAACTCACAAGCATCTGGTTGCTTCCCTGACTCACAGAAATGATCCCATGGAATAAGACTTAAAAAGGTGTTACAAGATGTGGGTTTTGGTTGCCAAAATGTGGGTGATCACTTGAAAGCCTCTCTCTCTCACACACACCAAACCAGTCTCTTTTTGATGCCCTTTTAAAATGTGCTAGATTTAAGATCACCACACTCTAGAGCAGTGATCTCCAACCTTGGCAACTTTTAAGACTTGCGGACTTCAACTCCCAGAATTCCTCAGCCAGCAAAGCTGAAGTCCACAAGCCTTAAAGTTGCCAAGGTTGGAGACCTCTGTTCTAGAATACCTCTGATTAGGTTTATATTCAATAATAATAATAATAATAGTAATAGTAATAGTAATAGTAATAATATCTCCATATGTCAATTGCAAAAGTCCACTTTACTGGGATTGGCACACATAATTCACCGCTACATCACGCAGACTGGTGATGAAATACGAAATCCAGCATAGTGATCTCATTTGCTGTGTTGTATTGACAATAATAACAACAACAACAACAACAATCAATAAAAAATTGTACAAAACCCCCAAATTTATTTATTATTTATTTATTTATTGGATTTGTATGCCGCCCTTCTCCAAGGACTCGGGGCGGCTCGCAACATATCAAAACAATAAACAATATACATATCTAAAAAATCCGATTAATATAGCTAAAATACTTTTAAAAACTCTAATAACATTTAAAACCATTCATTCATTGCACAAAAGACACCTGGTAACAGCTCAAGAGAATCCTATTCCAGAGCCTGACAGAAGAGCTGGTGTTTAAAGACTTCTGGAACACTGCTTGTGTTCTGTCGGGCTCTCTGGTAGAATCCTCCCAAAAATTCACAGGTACAAATTTCAGACACACACACGTTTGAAAATTCAAAACAATGTTCTTTATAATGAAAATTCACTTAAACCAAGCCTTCTTTTGGTATAGCAAAGAGCACTCGTCTCCAAACAAACTGGTAATTTGTACAAGTCCCTTATCAGTTCTGAGATACTTAGCTTGCAGCTGGGAGGCAATTCACAGTCCTTCTTTCACAAAGTGAAACACACTTTACTCTGGTTTAGTTTCAAAGCGGGGAAAAATCAGCACACAAAAAGTCAAAGTCAACAAAGCAGTCACGAAACACAAAGATCAGATAATCCTCCACAATGGCCAAACCCACAGGCTGCTATTTATAGCAGCCTCACTAATTACCACAGCCCCACCCAACCACAGGTGGCCTCATTTTCTTTGATAATAATCTCTCCGTTGTTGTTGCCTATGCATCGCTCTCCGCATGCGTGGCTGTATCATCAACTCTTGTTCTGAATCCAAGGAGGAGCTAGATAATTGATCTCCTTCTGAGCTGTCTGTCACACTCTCCTCCTCCCTGTCATTCATGTCTTCTTGGTCAGATGAGCCTTCATCAGCAGATTCCACCGGGGGCAAAACAGGCCTGCAGCATGTGGATGTCTCCCCCACATCCACAGTCCTTGGGGCAGGAGCAGGGCCAGAGCTAACCACAACAGCTAGGATGAAAGCCACATGGATTTTGGAAGGGGAGAGAGCTAAGTCAGAGGCTAACACCACTGTGCAGTGGTCACCTGGAGTTCTGAAGCCCAGATTGGATAGGCCTAGCTTGAGACTGATGCCCTGTTTGAATCTGCAATTTCATTGACCAAGAGCTTTCCCTTCCTGCCCTTGGAGCATTTAGTTGTTTTTCATCAGCTCTGGAAGCAAGGCATGTCTGTGTGAGAGCTTTATTAATCAGAAATGCCTACCATTTCCTTGCTTTGCTGCTGCCAAAAGCTGGCAGGGTTGGAGCACAGTGGCTGAGCTTTTAAAAAGGCTGAGTCTGGGTTTATTTAGTTTGTAAATGAAAGAGTTGTTCCAAGTTCTAGGGCTTTTTCAATCTCTTTTTTTGGATAGCAGAGCCGAAGTTTGAGCAAAGCCAACATTTACAAACATTCTAGGGTATTTTATATCCCTTAAAAAGAAAAGGATTATTTTTGGCTTCGACCACATTGATTTTTAATAAATGTCTCCCCTGGTTTCATTTACAATCTTCTTCTAATTTCAGTTGTGGTTGTTGGTCTATAACATTATTATATGTAACGTTTCCCTCCGTAATATGAAATGATTTTTTGCAGGTGCCAATGTCCAACTTGATCTCAGATTGCATCTGAATGTTCCCTTTTTCTTAATTTATAGTAATCCAATCTTCCTTTCCCCTTGATATTTTCCAGATGTGCTGGAATGAGAACTCCCAAAATTCTCAACACAAGACAAAGCCATGGTCTCTGAGAATTGTGGGAGTTGTAGTCTCAGCAGCTTGAAGGTTGAAGAAAGTTGGTGGAAAATGTAATAGATCTTGTGGCCTTATGTTAATAACATTTGAATTTTAATTCCTTTGAAAACAATAGCCACATAATACTGCTGTGTTGTATGAAGATGTGACATTATTTCATAAGTCTTGTCACTTCAGTTATTGGGAATAACCTTGGTTTCATTTTATTCAGGAGCTTCAGATAAGCTCCATACATTGCTAATAAAGTGACTGGACTAAATGAGATTGCAGCATCAGAGGTCTACCCTGAATGGAATTGGGTAGCTCCATACAACTGCTAAGCCTTGTAGCAAATGACTCTTTAATCTTTATAAAGTAGTGACATCCTATGAATCCAGAACCTTTTAATCATATTTTTGAGATAGTAAAAATATTATTGGGCACTTCACTCATTGTAATTTCCTTTGGGCAAGTTGTAATCAGAGTTGTAATCAACTCTATTCTCAGTCAGAGGCTGAGTTCAGACATTGGGCAAAGTCATGATGCTCAATTGGGATTGCTCGGTTGGGATTGTTGTATAAATTTGCTACTGTCTTGTAATTCATAAGTTGGAGGCCTGTTCAGCAAACCACAGTTACAAATTAATGGTGTAATCCAGTGATGGCGAACCTATGGCACGGGTGGCACGCGGAGCCATTTCTGCTGGCATGTGAACCGTTGCCCTAGCTCAGCTCCAATGTGCATGTGTGTGGCTTGCAAAGACACTCTGGGAGGGCATTTTTTGCTTCCAGAGAGCCTCCGGAGGGATGTGGGAGGGCATTACCCTCTCCCGGTTCCAGGGAAGCTTTTGGAGCCTGGGGAGGGTGAAACACAAGCCTAATGGGCCCACCAGAAGTTGGGAAACAGGCCATTTCCGGCCTCCAGAGGGCCTCCAGGGAGTGGGAGAAGCTGTTTTTGCCCTCCTCAGGCATTGAATTATGGGTGTGGGCACTCACACAGGACCAATAGCGCGTCCGCATGCTCTTTCGGCACCCGAGGAAAAAAGGTTCACCATCACTGGTGTAAGCTGTCAATGTAAGTGTCTTTTGCTGTTTGTTTCAACTCAGGGAACGAATAGCAAGAGAGGAGGGAGAATAAATGACATGATATCTACCTGATAAGACTAACCTGCATGTTCTGTAACGTTTTAGTTTCGTTTTTATGTCAAACATAAGGCACAAAAAAACCTGGATTGGGTTTCTTTTTTCTCTACTTAACATGTTAATACACTCTCCTATGTGTATTGATTATCTATTTGCTTTTTGTGCGGCGAAAATGCTATTTTGGTGTGAGGTCATCAATATGAAGAGCAAAACTTAAGGTTTCCCCCTTTATTTCCCCGAGGAGAAATCTTCTCCTTACTTGTCCACCCGGAAGGCTATGGAGTTGGCGTTTCTCTTAACCTTGTTTTGTTTTAGATCAGGGCCTCCTCAGCATGGCCTGTCCTGAAGGCTGCTGTGGGTTTCCAGAGCAACGCACTCTGATTTGCTTCAAGCTGTGTAGAGCTGTGCAGAGTATTCTGACCTCCATTCCTGTAGATTGTGCTTGAGCATCACGTCTCAAAATGGGCTCAAAACATATGTCCCTAAGCCAGTGCCCATTTTCTCCATGCTTGTAATCACCATTTCCAAGATTACTAAGTGAGGCCCACAGGTTCAAAGACTGTTCTTTTCCTGTTTTGCGTTTTGCAGTCCAATCCCCTCTCCCCTCTCCGAGTCAGAGTCGAGAGACCCACTTCATTTTATTGTGAAGGTTGGACTGTGGATGGCACAAAATCTGACTTAACAATGGCAGCAAATCCCAGCATTATGAAACAGGCCTGGGACATGTAATCATTTCTCCTTCCCTTTCTGTTGTGGGGTTTTTCAGTTTGATGGCAGCTTGGTCTTTTGTGTCTTGCTAGCAAGTTTACACAGAGGTTTTTGGCCCCCTAATTTTACCCTTAGGCTCAGGGCCTGGCATTTTAATCGCCTCAATTCTGCTTCAGCTGCAGTCTCTCACTGCTTACTGTTGGATAAAAGGAGACGGAAAGGGATGCAGCTATGAAGCCTAATACGTAGCAAGTTCCAGAATGGCTGTAAAAATGCTACGCCAAAAAGACAAAATTGAAGAGGATGATTTATTAGGATACTTAGATAAAATTAGTATAAATTCAATAAGTAAAGAAGATGCAGAAATATTAAACAAAGAAGGAAAAATTTGAACAAGTAATTAAGAAACAAAACAACAACAACAAAAAAAGAATGGCTGTGAGAAGTTGAGAAGGGTTGTTTTTTAAAATGTTGACACCAATCGGATAGGAGATTTTGTCGTCAGATTTCCTTTATATTGTGGAAGAATTCTGAAGATGTTGCCTTTTGGCTCTCTGTTTAGTTCACATGAGCTGAGTCATAGTTTGTTTAGTGGTGGTTTATGACAGCCAGTTCATTTTTACCCGTACGCTATAGCTTAAAAGCTACAGTGATTGATTTTATGTATTACACTAAACCAGGGGAGTTATACTCTATTTCATTGAGGGCCTCATCAGCATTGTGTTTGACCTCGGGGACCAGAATGGGCGTGGCCATCTTGATATGACTTATGTTGGGTAGCGCCTGTGGTGGTCCAGGTGCTCTGCCAGCAAAAACGGGCTCCCAACCTCTGTTTCTGGTAGCAATGGCCTCCTGCAACCTTCGGCCAGCAAAAACGAGCTCGTGAGGGCTGCTTTTATTAGCAGATGCACTATGGGCATGTCCTGTGCTATTCCCAAGGTAGCTCCACGACCATCTCTAAGCAACCTGCTGGCTGCTTCTGTCCCACAGGGCTTGAGTTTGATACCCCTGCACTTAAATAAGGTCCAGGAGGGAAGTGTTTTTAATAGGAAAGTGAACACAAGAACAAGGGGACACAATCTGAAGTTAGTTGGGGGGGAAATCAAAAGCAACATGAGAAAGTATTATTTTACTGAAAGAGTAGTAGATCCTTGGAACAAACTTCCAGCAGACGTGGTAGATAAATCCACAGTAACTGAATTTAAACATGCCTGGGATAAACATATATCCATTCTAAGATAAAATACAGAAAATAGTATAAGGGCAGACTAGATGGATCATGAGGTCTTTTTCTGCCGTCAGACTTCTATGCTTCTATGTTTCTAAACTAAAGACGAAGAAACTGCAGCATGACATAATATGTTGTGTGAATAACTTTCCTGGTTCTCTCTCTCTCTCTCTCGCCCCCCCTCTTCTCTCTCTCTCTCTCGCCCCCCCTCTTCTCTCTCCCTCTCTCTCAGACTGATAAAGCCCTGTAGCCTGATGTGCTGGACTGGACATGGAATTCATATTAATTCCCAACCATCATGTGCAGTGACCAGGGTTCCTGGGAATTAGGGGTGTGGTACTTTGAAACATCTGGAAGGCATTATATTGGGAAGGAGTCTTCTGGAGTAGCTTTCTGTTGCGCTGACTCCTTTCTCTTGAGATGTAGCTACACAGAGACCAACTTTCCGGTCCAACTCTGTTCTGTTTCTTTTTTCATTATTGCTTTGGTAGGATTTATTATTACAGCTTTAAGCAGTTTATATTGCGGTACTGCCTAGAGATCTCAGTCCAAGATGCGTTGGGAATCGTATCAACCTCAGATAAATTACAGCTCGTTGCCACCAGCCGAACAGTTTTTTCGAAATTACGGTGGCATTATTCAGCCTGGGAGACGATTTCTTTCCTTACTCACCTATCTCTCTTCTCCTGGGTAGAATAAATCTAGATTAGTCTTTGTGTTCTGCTGCATATTTTATACAGCACAGTCTTAATTTTTTTCCATGTGATCAGTTTGAGCTTTCTATGTGATATTTGCTCTTGCTGGTTGGCGCAGAGCCAGGCATAATGAAATTCCTAATGCTGTACTTCTGGCATAATTTTTTGGGTTTTTTTTTTTTTCAATTGAGGGAGCACATCAGAGAGGGGATGATTTAGTCTGATGCAAAGAAGAAATGTTAGCATTCGGCTCAGCAGGACTGGATGCTGAGCAGCATGGTACGCAATTTTGATTCCCCACGCCGGATTTAATAGAAGTGACACAATAACCTCAATGGAAGTAGATTGTCTAGATGGGCTCCCAGATTTGCTCTTTCTGGCCTGAGTGGAGTTTTGGAAATCAAGCTGTTACAGGGACAGCCTTATGGATCTTGCTCTGTTTCTTGCAATGCAGGCAGCCCTCAATTTACATCCACAATTGAGCCCAACATAATTCTCTTGCTAAGTGAGACATTTAAGGGAATTGTGTCTCATTTTATGATCCTCCTTGCCACAACTGTTAAGTGAATCACTGCAGTTGTTAAGTGAGTAACAAGGTTGTTAAGTGAATCTGACTTCCCTATTGACTTTGCTTGTCGGAAGGTTGCAAAAGGGCATCACATGACCCTGGGATGCCGCAACCGTCACAAATAAATTTTGTGGCCTATAAATTTAATTAAATAAAAACAAACAAACAAAATACAGTAGACAAACCGTCACCATGGGGATGCTACAATGGTCATAAGTGTGAAAAATGGTCATAAGTCACTTTTTTCAGTGCTGTTGTAACTTTGAATGATCATTAAATTAATTGTTATAAGTTGACTAGTAGTGGTATGGTAAGATTACTACCTGTAATCTTACAGTAAGCCAGTGTTTCTTAATGATTTTCTGTTCCCCCCAAGAAGAAGTAAACATTTCGCCCCCCCCCCTCCACCAGGAGGATTGCTTGCAATATTCATGTTTTTGCTGAAAAATCTCAAGCGGCTTATCAACACGATTGGGGTGCAATGTGTTTAAGTGACGCCTTAATTTATTTGGCTTCATGCTGTCCACCGCCAACATTTTTAGACACAATAAACATACTAGTTTTTCCTTGTCTCCCACCATAGTCACAGTGAAGCCAAGTGCTATATACGTATCATCATATTTCCTCGTCTTAGCTTTCTGGAGACTTACGTTTGTCTCATTATCTCAGTCTCTCTCCTCCTTTCTTTTCATCCCTATTAAATATTTTTCCATGGTGTCTCTTAAGGGTTTGTTATATGCACTTCATATCTCCTACTCTGCGTTGTGTGCTATTATTTGGTGCAAAAAACACCCCTACTCCGGGTGGCAAAAAAACACATTCCCCTGGGGTAACACACCACCCCTGGCATCGCTCCGCCCCCCCCACCCCCCACCCCCAGTATTTGAGAAACACTACAGTAAGCCTTGTTAAGGAAAAAGGAGCAAAGAAAAAAAGTAAATACCAAAAGCCAAATGGGAAAGCTGTTTAGATTAACTTGACAGCATAATGTAAAATAAACATTATATGAGATTATACCTTATTAGCAATATTAGAATTGTACATTTCAGTACAGTAGTTGGTCCCAGAGAACAATTACTTTGAAGCTGCAACGAAAGTCTGCAAATGTTTACAATAAAGCAAGACTAGTGGGTGGTTTTTTTGCCTGCCAGATACCAGTTTTTCAAGGGAAGGATCATAACTATACATGCAGGTGAGCTCTGGGGAACTCTTGAGATCTTCAAATACAGGTAGTCCTCAACGTACGACCAAAATTGAGCCCCAAATTTATGTTGCCAAGTGAGGAATTTGTTAGGTGAATTTCCCTACATTTTACTATGTTTTTGTCATGTTTCTTAAGTGGATGGCTGAATTTTGATCATGTGACCACGAAAATGCTGCAACAGTAATAAGTGTGAAAAATTGTAATAGATCACTTTTTATTCAATGTTGCTGTAACTTCGAATGGCCACTGAATCAACTTTCTGTAAGTAGAGGACTACCTGTAGAGTGGGAAAGATCCTTGCCCAAATTCTTGAGGTTTCAAGAGAGGGTTATACGTTGGGACACAACAAAGAAAGTGTGCATTCATTCCCATGACTTATATTAATTTAATCTGCAAGTTAGAATTATGAATTCAAAAAGCAACTATGATTTCAAACTCATCGGAATCCTAGGACAAATCATGATTTACACCACTACCCAATACTGAGCAATAAATTAATATGTCTTCTCTCTTCTTTATAGAGAGATTCCACTAGGAAGTTTCAAAAACTGTAGTATTAAACTAGGGAAAGCTGGAAAAAAACACAGATCAGGATGGATGAGGATGACATCAGTTGCAGAATTTTTCCAGAAATGGGGGGGAAAAGATTTAAAAAGAGAGCTAGGTTGGTGTAGTGGTTAAGGTACCAGGATAGAAACCGGGAGACCTACTTTAAGCATGGAAACCAACTGAGTGATCTTGGGACAGGCACTTCCTCAAACCACTTCTGAAAATATTGCCAAATAAATGGCGGAGACATGTCCCAGCAGGAGCCAAGAAACTGATGCGATTCCCCAAAATAAAGAACGATAAGGACAGTTTTTCAGCTTCCTTGAGGAGCGTGTAGAAACCATGAGCACAATCCAGAGGGCTGAGAATGATTTTGTGCCGAGATGGGTAGAACAGAGAGTGAAAAAACATGCACATGGAAGAGAGGGCAATTTTATCAGGACTGCCATTTTCTTGTAGAACAGTGTTCTTTGGAGACTAAATTGCAGAATTTCTGCTCCGCATTCCTCCCTGTTTGTCACATTTTGAAGGAAGAATGGAATAGTTGTGATTGAGAAACAACAGTATAGCACAATAAACCCAAACCTTGTTTTATTTATTTATTTATTTATTTATTTAGATTTGTATGCCGCCCCTCTCCGCAGACTCTTGCCTTCCAGACAGCATACCGAAAGTATAAATGCTTAATCATCAGTAGAGTTCTGACAAAGTATTCTTAACAGAGTTATTTCTGATGGAATAATCATGGTTCCTATTTCCTAAAAAAATGTTTCTGTGATGTCCAAAGAGGAAATTAGTTTGAATGATTCCTTCAGAATATTGTATTACAGGAGATGTATTAAGAACCTGGGGTGGGATTAGAGTTAGAGGACAATACATTTACATGCAACAAGACTAAAATATCTAAACTTCTTTGTTAGGGCACTCTGTTACTTATTTGTAGTTTTGAACCTTGGGAAATGTATGTCAATCAATATCTTCTTTTCTGACCATTGTTCTATTGTATTGGCATCCTTCAGTCTTGAAAGACCATGCCATTTAAAACTCCTAAGATAAGTTAATTATGTTTAATAACTAACCTGGTTTATTTGTATTGAAAAAAATCATGCTGACGAGGACATTATGTTGGAAGATGTAATGTTAGGTTGATGGTTAGTAGTAGCACTGTTGGGTAATACTGCACTGTTAACTCATTTTATCTGGAAAGTTGGATTGCTAGTTGTTTAACTAGGTAGCTTCATCTTGAAGAAATGGTAGCTATTTATTTAAGTTTTTAACAGATGCTAAGACAGTTAATGAAGCACAGTACAAAGGAAGAAAAAACAGCTATAAAATAAAAAACACTATAGAAATATTTTTAGTGATGCCTTCCTCCCTTCCATTTCTTTCCCAATTGTAAACATTTGTAGTTTACATTAAATAATGAAGGTTATTGCCAAATTTCACCTATTATTTGTGATTTGTCTCTTAACTCTTTTCCTAAACATATTCCAGATATCCCAGGTAGCTTTAAATTTCTTGAAGAACTTCACTTACGTTAAGTACAGTAGTAGAATAATGGTGAATATTTTATATACCTGGTTATCTCCAGTAGTAAAGTTTATTGTAGATAAATTTCATTTCTTGAAATTTTGGGTCTCATTTTCATAGGAAAAATAGATATTGTGGAACTTTATAGAACTGAATAACCTACACAGCTTATTTTGCAGTCATATGAAGTCTTAGCTGTGTAGGCTCAATTTTTCAAGGTTGCTTCTTCAAAAAATTTTCTAGCTGTTGAGCCAAAATAATAATAATCGTACTGCAGACTCATAGTTAACATTTTTTTTTCATGGTTGTTTCATTAATAAGTTATAAGTGCTCCAACCATTTTCCCCACACCAAGTTTTCTATCCCATTTTTGTGGAAGTAATAGGACAAGTTACTTATGGGCTTTGGCACCCAGTAGAAACTATGACATCATCATGCAAATGATCCAAGTGACATAATTTGTATTAGCTAGGTCATAATGCTTTGTGATTAGTGTCATTTGCACAAAGCTATCATGAGGCACATCACATTATTTGTACCTCCTCTTGATCATGTCAAGAAACCATGGTTGTGCAGTGATTAGAATGTAGTATTTCAGTAACTCTGCCTACAGCCAGGAGTTCAGCCCTTACCAGCTCAAGATTGACTTAGCCTTCCATCTTTCTGAGGTCAGTAAAATGAGAACCCAGCTTGTTAGAAGCAACATGCTGACATTTGTAAACTGCTCAGAATGTGGAGCGGTATAGTAAGTACTAAGATGGCATGATTCCTGGGTTCCATGACATGGCATTCTTTTGTGATGGGTTCCAGAACTTGCTACTTTTGTCCGAACTTATAAAATAGCCAGGGACAGATACTATCTTTTCTGTAGGCCAGCATCTCCTATTCTTTTGTTCTACTCAAGGGTTGAATCTTAAATCCTATAAATTTCCAGCTGAATGGTAATTCCAGGAGGTGGTGTTCAATTAGAGTAGTATGTTTCAAATTATCTCCAGTGAAGAACCATTTTTTAAAATTTCCAAATAATCCCAGATACTATTGTAAAATACATTAAAATGATTTATTAGAAAAATAAAAAACCCTATAAATTAAAATATTTGATTAAAAATTTTAAACAATCATAAAAATAGCAAGGTATAATGTCACCAATCCACAGAAACTACATTTCCACACTAGTCAGAAGAAGACAACAAAACAAAGCTAGGAAGGAAAGAACAACAATAAAACCCTCAGGATGCATTGTATCCATCAGCCAATCCTCGGATAAGCAGGGATTAACAATGGGCAAACAATCAAGCAGAAAATAATACCCTAATCGGGAAGCTACCAAAGAAAAAACCAGCCATTCCAATCGCTGGTAGGGAATAAACCTTATTTCTTTCTATCACTGAAGATGTTACTTAGCCGGGTAATGAAATATCTGTAAGTAAACAACCAAGCTCAGAGAGTAGTCCAAAGTCCATAGTTCAACTCTTGAGTTACAATATTTATAGTTTTCCTGTTTATAGAAAGTTATAAACATGCTTAGATTTTTCAGAGTGTAACATGTAATGTGTCCTGTTGTATAAAATTAGTATGCAGCTTTCACTACATGCCCACATGGAATTTGACAAACACTGCATACCATATACAATTTATGGAAAACTGATTGAGAAAAGCTGTTGTTCCTTGCTGTCTGTACATTGCATTATTCGGAAGTTTTTCTGTTCTTTTGGGGGGCTGTCCCCTTCTCACCCCCTGACACACCAGTGAGACTGCCATGAAGAGTAGTTTCTGGCTGGAGTAAGCGGCTTGTCTGGAGCCATTGGTCTTTTAATCCATGCTTGCTGTGGAGTTGAATCCAGGCTCCCATCGCTCCACCCTGCGATTAATTCACTCTGTTCCCATGGGGACAACATCAGCACCTCTGAATGCATTCTGGAGCCTTGTCCGGTGACTCAGCTGCTGAAAATGAATTGCCTATTAATCCACAACCCTGAAATTGCTTTATTGCATGATGCAGGCATGTCCCTGGAGGACATTTAATCTGTGTCTGGACTATGAGCTATAAATAATGAGAGGCTGGTGCAGTAAAGTACATCATCTGGGTTTTCTTTTTAACTGCCAGCATTATACATGCCATCTCCTGTTGCTGCTATAAGGAGTCCACTGCCCTGTCTGATGAAGTTTAGGAACAAGTGTATGTTTGGAGAGGAGGGATAGTACGAGCCAGGAACTTTTTAATTTAAAAGGAAAACTTTTTAAACCAGCCAGAGTTTTCTTTTTAACCATGTTGTTGCTTTTTTGTTGAGAATATCCATGGCATTGTAACTTCATTATGCATTAGTTTATTTACATTGCTTGGCAGCCTATCATAATATAAGGTTAAAACATATAAGAAGATGAAGCAGAAAGGGAGAAAGAGAAGGAGAGAGAGGCCGAGACGTGAAGGGAAAGCAGAAAGGAGGAGGAAAGAGAGTAAGAAGGAAGGAAGTGCAAGAAGAGGAAGGAGAAAGGAAGAAAGAGAAGGAGAGAGAGGCTGAGACATGAAGGGAAAGCAGAAGGAAGGAAAGAGAGTAAGAAGGAAGGAAGTGCAAGAAGAGGAAGGAGAAAGAGAAGGAGAGAGAGGCCGAGACGTGAAGGGAAAGCAGAAAGGAGGAGGAAAGAGAGTAAGAAGGAAGGGAGCGTAAGAAGAGGAAGCAGAAAGAGAGAAAGAGAAGGATAGAGAGGCTGAGGAGTGAAGTGAAATCAGGTAGGAGGAGGAAAGAGTTAGAAAGGGGGAAGAATGAATAGTTAAAAGGTCAGACTGGTGTTAGTTAAGGAGAAAAAAATTAAATAAGAAATTGGCTGATGAACAATGGATGAAAATGTGGAATTACGTGTATGTAATATTGGAAGGTGTGTATACCTGTTAAATTTGTATAAGAAGGTGGAGGAAAAATTTTTTTGGGGAAAAAATAATATAAGGCTCAAACTGTATGTGAGAGTTGGTTGTTGAAATATTGGCAGTTGTGCCAGACTAGATAAGAACAGTGATGTGGTTTGCATAACATATCAAGCCGCTCTGGACTGTGCATGCTGCCACATTTCTCCGTACTGAAGGAGCGGGTCCAGCAGTCACATGGGTTGCTCATGTCCAATCCGGTGGAACTGAGCCTAGTATTAAAAAAGCTTGCCGGATCCGCCCCTTCCCCAGAATTCGCTCAGTTCGCATATCCTGCGGTTGTATTGTGATAGCTCGTTCAACATTCTAACACCTTCCCTTCGATCCTTTTCTTCAAAAGTAGTAAGAATTGTTTTATCATTATTATTTATTTGCACTAATAGCGCCAGCCGTTTGTGGCTCGGCTTTTTTCCTTTGGAGAAGTTGCGGTTTCGTTTTCCCCCGGCGGTTTTGCCGTGTACGATCCCCGCGGCCGCTTGTGGATTCTTTTAATCCTTTGGCCTGGAGGTTCTGGTGCAAGTATTAATCTATTGATTTATTGATTCTTTATTGTATATAAAATATTAAAGGGCTTAAGAAATTCCTCCTGCGGAGTGAGACGCCTTCTAGTCTCCTGGACTTAGTCGATCGCTTCCCCTTTAAGAAATATACGGAGCGATTTTTCGGCGCGAAGGCCTTCGCGCCCTTTTTAAATTTAGGCCTCTCGTGTTGGCCTCCTGCCAGCCGCGTAGGCCTCAGTCCACCGCGTGGATCCCGGAGCGGGCCTTGGGGGTCCCAGGCTAAATTCTCCACCGGCTAAGCCTCCAACCAGAGTGCCTTGGTTTACTTAATTAAAAAGTTTAGGGAGGCTGGCCCCGCTGGATTTGGGGACACGAACTCTGGGTTTGCCCAGATTGTCCTCAAGTCTCAGCAGCTTCGAGGCCTCGAAGCAGGATCCATTCCTCTTGGGAAGTTCTTGAAATTCTTCTCCTTATTTATTCAGTTATTGGCTCAGCCTTGTCTTCTGTTAATTGTCAGACTATGGCTACCTTTCCCAAGAGAGGCACAACTAAAGGTCCCAGAGAGGCCAGGCCTACAGGCGATGAGATTACTAGTATCCCCCAGGCCTCTTCCTCCTCTTCTCCAGGGGCCCGCCCCTCGACCAAGGTCACCAGGGCCGAGAAGAGAAGGGACCTAGCCCTACAAAGAATCCATGACAAATCAGCAAAACGTTTGAAAGTGCAGGCCCAAGTAATCAGTAGTCAAGACCCCCCAGAGGCTTCTAGTCTACCTCCTTCTGGGGTCCCTGTGTTATCTCTGGATGAGCCTAACCTAGACAGACCCCAACCTAACCTATGGGGCATAGGGCCAGAGGAACCAGATATTATTGAAGATTCCCCCCAGCCAGGATCATCCCAGGCCTTTAGGGATTCTTCTGCCATCCTTCTGATATTTCCAGTTTACCTCCTGAGTTCCAATCTATTTTTGCTGTGTTGTCCAAGGCCATTGATGCCAAACTCTCCACCATCAATGAGCTTCCCTTACCTCCTCCTCCTTCTCGTCCCTCCCGCCCCTTGGGTTCTTCCCCAGCGGTTAGAGCTCCTATTCAGGATGATTCAGATTCCTCCCAGGACGAATATGAGGATATGGAGGATGAGGAGGACCCTTTTCAAGGCCTATCAGATGATGAGGAATCCCAATAAAGGTTCCTTCTCCAATTACCATTTTTCCTTCTCAATTATTCAAATCTCTCCTCCTCAAAGCTAGAATTTCTACGGGATTAGCGGCCCAGGAGAAACAAGCCTCCACTTCCACTGATCCCCCGGAGGAGAATTTACCTTACTTCACAGAGGAACAGGAGGATAACGAGGTAATTCCTATGCCTAAATTGTTTAAAGATGCTTTACTCAAACAATGGGATTTCCCAGCCTCTGGCCTTAATCCCTCCACCAAGGACAGAAAGTTGTACAAACTTTCCTCTTCCTATGAAGAGCTTCTATCCTTTCCCAAACCGGATGAACCTGTCAAGATTCTTCACTCGGCAGCGGCTGTGCCAGGCGAGGCGGAGGAAGTCCTCCGCCCAGAGGACAAGCGCATTGAACAAATGCTCAAAAGAGGGTTCACCGCAGATTCCTGGTCCATTAAAAGTTCGGCAGCGGCTTCCTTTTTCTCCAGAGCCATGCTGCTGTGGCTTCGCCAACTTCAACAGCATATTCCTCCCGATGACTTGAGAGGTCAACAAGACTTCAACAAGGTCTTTGCAGCTGCCCAGTACGTGGCTGATGCCACCTTACAATCTACCAGATTTTCTGCTAAGTCTATTGCAGCTTCTACAACGGCAAGAAGACTCCTATGGATTCGCCCTTGGCAAGCGGGAGTACGCCAGAAGTGGCAGTTATCCCAGGGCCCCTTAAAGCGCGACCTTCTCTTCGGTGATCTTCTGGATCCACTCCTCACGGAAACCACGGACAAGAAGAAAGTTTTGGGCCCAACCACAAAAAAGGCTACCAAAACGCAGTCCTTTCGTCGCCCAGGGCGCCAGCAAGATCAAGCGGCTTCCTATCAGAGATCTCCAGGTCAGTATTCCCCCCGCTTTCGTTCCCAAGGTAGGAACTCCAGGGGTAGAGGTTTTCGCTTCCAAAGGGGAGCTTCCTCTAACAGGGCTTCAAAGAAACCTAGATGGTAATCTTTCCTCTATTCCCATAGGGGGTCGCCTAGCTCATTTCGCCTCTAATTGGCGTCTCACCTCCAAGGACCCCTGGGTCATTGACACTGTTCAAACAGGCCTTCTTTTAGAATTTATTTCTCCTCCCCCTAAACGTTTTATTTCCTGCCCTTCTCCCAGGTCCTCCTCAGATTGTAACCGTATGGAGGAGGCCATTTCTCATCTATTGTCCATCAGAGCCATTCAACCGGTCCCTTCCGGTCAGAGGGGCCTAGGTTTTTACTCCATCCTATTTATGGTTCCAAAGTCCTCCGGAGGTTGGAGAGCTATTTTGGATTTAAAGAAACTTAACCTATTCATCAAATATAGGAAGTTTAAAATGCACTCCTTGTCTTCTATTTTGGCCGCCATTCACACGGGAGATTTCATGGTCTCCTTAGACCTCACTGAGGCCTACCTTCACATTCCTATAGCCAAATGCCACAGAAAATTTTTACGTTTTTCCTTTCAAGGCAGGCATTTCCAGTATAGGGCGATGCCATTTGGCCTTTCCTCGGCCCCTCGGGTCTTTACAAAGCTCTTGGGGTCCCTGGCGGCCTATATCCGGGCGTCTCCCATCCACATTTTATGTTATCTTGATGATATTTTGATTCATGGGAACTCCCTAGAGAAAGTAAAAACAGACCTTTCTGTCACCATGTCAGTCCTTCAGGACCATGGTTTTTCCATCAACTTTGATAAAAGTCACCTCCAACTTTCCACATCCATCTCACACCTGGGATCCATTATTGATTCAGAATCCTCCCAGGTTTTTCTCTCTCCCGAGAGAAAACTCAGTATAGTGGAGTTAATTTCTAACATTTTATCTAATTCTTCAGTATCCATAGTATCTCTGTCTTCCCTTTTGGGGAAGATGGTGTCATGCATAGGCATCATTCCCTGGGCTCGCCTTCATGCTAGGGAACTCCAGTGGCTCCTATTACCCTTTCAGAGATCGGGGCACAGCAACTCAAATCGGCGCATTGTCATCCCACTAAGTGTTCGCAGATCCTTCAAGTGGTGGAAGTCTCCGGCCATGGACAGAGGATCCCCGTTCAGGTGTCCGGATCAATTTGTCATCACCACAGATGCCAGTCTATCGGGATGGGGCGCCCACGCCCAGGGGATGATAGCCCAGGGCACGTGGTCCCCGGAGGAAGCTTCCAGGCCAATCAATTGGCTAGAGTTAAGAGCTGTTTCCCTGGCTCTGAAGCATTTCTCTCCTCGCATTCCCAACCGGCACGTTCTCATTCTCACCGACAACATTGCCACAAAAAGCCATATCTGCAGACAGGGGGGCACGAGATCCAAGGCTCTCATGAGGGAGGCCCTCAAGTTAGGCCTTTGGGCGGAGAAACATCTCCAGTCGCTCCTAGCCGATCACATCTCGGGGAGCCTCAACGTCCAGGCGGATTGGCTATCCCGAGCAACGATAGACCCAGGAGAGTGGAACCTCCATCAAGACCTGTTCCATCAAATCAGCCTCAGATTCGGCCTACCAGTCCTGGATCTCTTCGCGACCAATGCGAACGCCCAACTCCCTCGCTTCTTTTCCAGATTTCCATCCCCGGGAGCGGAAGCAATCAATGCCATCCGGAGTCCATGGCCTCCAGGCCTACTCTACGCATTTCCTCCAATTCCAATCCTCCCGGACGTGATTCACAAGGTCCTCACCGAGAGGGCCCGAGTAATCTTAATCGCCCCTCATTGGCCCCGCCGGCCCTGGTTCGCAGATCTCCAACAGCTGTCCGTCCAGGACCCTTGGCGACTCCCCGTTTTGGGGGATATGCTGCGGCAGGGGGCCTCTTTCCATCCAGACCCGGAGTGGTTCCACCTCACCGCCTGGCTGTTATCAGGAGAGACTTAGAACTGCGTGGTCATGACCCCGATTCAGTGGAGGTCATTTTAAAGGCCAGAAGGGGTTCGACCAATCGAATCTACGACCACACATGGTCCAAGTTTCACCAGTGGTGTCTACAGGAAGGTCTCTCCCCTCTGTGCATTCCCATACACAGAATTATTTCCTTCCTTATGCAAGGCTTCCATAAAGGACTTTCCACCAGCACCCTCCGGCGTCATCTGGCAGCCATTTCATCTGTCCTAGGGGGTCCCCGCAGACAGCCTCTCCGATCCTTCCCTGAAGTTCAGGAATTCCTCAAGGGCATAGCCAACCTCAGACCTTCCAAGGTCCACAGGTATCCATCCTGGGATTTGCCACGGGTTCTCCATTCCCTCACGCAGGCACCATACGAACCCCTAAAATCGGCGTCCCTCAGGTACCTATCCTTTAAGGTAGCATTCCTGGTGGCTATTACCTCTGCCCGACGCATTTCGGAGCTGGCTGCCCTCTCAATCAGGCAGGACCTTTGTCAATTTCATCAGGACAAAGTAGTCTTGCGACTGGACCCCACCTTCTTACCCAAGGTCAGTTCCATGTTCCACAGATCTCAGGATATTGTCCTACCTTCCTTCTGCCTCCAACGAGACCATCCCTTGGCAATTAGATGGCACACCCTGGATCTCATCAGAGCGCTGAGAATCTATATCCAACGCACAGGACCCTTTCGGAGGTCAGAAGCACTTTTTATAGCCTATCACCCCAGAGTCATGGGTGCTAAAGTGTCTTCAACAGTAATAGGCCGTTGGATCAGAGGGACTATATCTAAGGCCTATGAGTCGGCCTCCCTCTCAGTTCCAAGGAACATCACAGCGCATTCCACCAGGAGCGCAGCCACCTCGGCCGCTTGGGCGACTCAAGCCCCGTTGGAGGAGGTCTGCAAAGCAGCCACTTGGGCCTCGCCAAATTCCTTCATCAGGCACTACAAGATTGATTCTTACGCTTCAGCGGACGCTGCCTTCGGCAGAAGGGTACTCCAATCCGTTATCTCACACGATAGCAATCTAATCCCACCCTAGGGACCATCTATTGGGTATGTCCCATGTGACTGCTGGACCCGCTCCTTCAGTACGGAGAATAGGCGTTGATTGCTTACCTGAACGCCTCTTCTCGTACGGTGAGCGGGTACAGCAGTCACTTCCCGCCCTTGTATGTGTCTTCTTTACCTTTCTATATCTTTCTTCCTCTAACAATGAGAGTTGAACACTACAGAGCTTCACAACTGAGCCTAGTCTATGGATTCGCGAATTCTGGGGAAGGGGCGGATCCGGCAAGCTTTTTTAATACTAGGCTCAGTTCCACCGGATTGGACATGAGCAACCCATGTGACTGCTGTACCCGCTCACCGTACGAGAAGAGGCGTTCAGGTAAGCAATCAACGCCTATTCTCCTCCTCCGTTTCTCCATAATTAGGGGCTTCCATCAGGCTAAGCACCTTGCCTGTATCTGGAGAGGCCTCCACTTCTGATATATTTCAAATTTGGATTTGTGCAAGCTAGAAAATGGCAGCAACTCTCTGCTTGGATAACAGACTTAGATGACTAAGGCGGTGCTTCTCAAATAGTGGGGTGGGCCCCCCAGGGGAAGGACGTGGAGCGATCCCAGGGGGATTCAAGTGATCCTAGGAAATATGTGTGATCCCTCTCAATTGATTCCCCTAACCGAAAATAGGCTTCACTGAGTTCGGTGTGACTTACTCTCAGGTAAGCGGGCAGTGCAGCCTTCCCAGCCAATAGTTTGCTTGCAGCTTATGATAATAAATATAAAAGTAATAAATATTATCACTAAAATTCCATTGGGGACCAGATCGGATAATTTGAGCGGGAGGCGGGGCGCTGCACGAAATGTTTACTTCTTCCCGGGGTGGTGGGGGCGCGTCACAGAAAATAATTGAGAAGCACTGGCCTAAGGTGAGCTGAATATCACATTCAAGAGGTGGTGTAGGGCAGAGGATAAGACGCTTGTTCCCCTGCCTATGTAGTTTTTGTGCATGATATGACTGTACATATGTTTTTTATATTGGGGTTCCTTGCTTTTTAGACTTTTTAAAATGTACTATTGTTATTTTAGATTCTAATTATTAGATTTGTCATTATGTATTGTTTTTATCACTGTTGTGAGCCGCCCCGAGTTTACGGAGAGGGGCGGCATACAAATCTAATAAATAATAATAATAATAATAATAATAATAATAATAAACTATTCAAAGCAGATTAATGTTAGGCAAACACATTTTTTATTTAGTCCAGTCTCTGCATTACCCTCTCTAGTTAAACACTTTCTTTTCCATATGGAGATGTAAGGCTCATATCTCCCAGAGGACCTAGGTAGACGCACCATCTATGACATCACACAAACACACACACACACACCTCACCCCAACAGGTATATGGCTCCTCCACCTCCTCCAGATGCCTTTTTCTCAGTGGTGGGCTACGAGCCAGAACGCTGAATTGTGCTCGCCGCTGCACGGAACCGGAATCGCGCACGGAACCGCAGGTGCGCCTGTGTTTCGATGAGGTTTTTTTGCTTCCCCGCATGCTGAAACACGGGCGCACCTGCGGCTCTGTGCGCGATTTTGCTTCCTCCACAGGTGCAGCAGTAAAATTGCACTGGTCCTCCTGCAAGAACCTATGAGCGGTGAGCGCAATTTAGCGTTCTGGCTTGTAGCCCACCACCGCCTTTTCTCCAGTATAAAAGCCAAGAGGAGAGGCCTGCCTAGTTCTCTTATGTGATGAATCTAGCAAACAGTCAGCTTCCAAAAAAAAGAGAGATGAAGTGAACTTTGTCCCGGTTGATATTGAATTAGATAAACAAAAGCCCCTTTTGCTTTGTCTTGGAGCTTCTTGGTGGTGCGGAAAGGTTCAGTGGCCTTTTGAGATGTTAAACTATGCTCCCTTCTCAACCATCACTTCATTTGGCATTCCAAACCTTAAGCTGAGGCCTTAAAAACATGCCAGTGATAAGACCATCGAGCCTTAACTTGGATGGGAAAACAGTCAGTCTTTGCAGATAAGGGTGGCCATTTAAAGCACAGTCATCTTTACTTTATCCTCTGCTTGGCTCATAGGAGAGAAGCAAAAGGATTCTGAGGACTTGAAAGCATTCAGCCACAACACAGTTTCTAAAAGACATTTCTATTTTCTCGGTACGGGTATAAATATATTTATTGTGCTGGCAACCAGAATAAACTGTTGATGGGATTCTGATTATGTTTCAAAGAATAATTCTGTTACCAAACATTAGAACTCTAAGCTGGATTTCTTCAGACTATGTACAGTATATGAAGAGTACGAATGCATTTTTCAGAAATATTATTAAACAAGTGCATTCTTTTCGTATAAGATATTTCTAAAACCAAATATGCGTAAGATTGTTCCAAGGTAGACAAACTTAGCTAATCGGAGCCAAAACAAGTAGGGATTGTAGACTGCAAAGTTTTATTTTTGCCTATCTACTATTCAAAGCACTTTGAAGGTCATTGTAAAGATCAGCCTGCCCTTCATTACCCTGCTTGCCAAATTAAAAATAATGGGCATTATTGGTGAGTTACTCCTTTTTGCTTTCAGTAGAGCTTCTAGATTCAGTTTTAGGCCAGTGGTTCCAAGCTTTTCTGGCTTGGAACAACATTATATTTGTTTAAAAGTGAATACTGATTTCAGTCGATGTGCTTTCATAGATGTGTGCATAGACAGAATTGTATACAGTATTAAGCCATTTTAAACTTCCTCCCTGTATTGTCTTAAACACATTTTTGTACTATGATGTCCATCTTTTCTGTGGAGTGAAGCTTTCGGTATTGGAAAAGCTTGTCAAATCAGTAATAAACCAGTTGATTTGCTATGAATAATGTTATAAAGTTGGTAGTATTTTAGAAAGGCCACATTTTAAAACAAGGAGCCCTCAAACACTTAAATTTCATGTAGGATCCCCCCCTCCCCCCTATTCAGACCAAACAGGCAGAATGTTTTGTAAAAATATCTGATGATTTTTACTGGTTACTTCTAGCCTAGCCTGAATGCTGTAAAATCAGCATTTTCCTGTTACCTACTTAATTAGATTATGTGCTGTAAAATGGGTGGTCCCTGAAGGGATGCCATTTGGCTTAAGGCATAGCAGCTTGTGTTTGTTGTCTGTTGTCTCCTCCCACCTTCACCCTCTGCACTGTTTCAGCAGCAAAAGCAGTTTCATTGTCTCTCCTTGCATCCTCCATAAGGAGACAAGTTCTATTTTTGTGCAGTAACCTGTTCAGAAACAGAATTTGCAGCCAAGAGCCCTAGCCCATAGCATTGTGCACATTTTGTTAAAAACCAGGATCCTTTTAATATTGTCACTTTATATGAATGGGTCCAAAGACAGGCTACAAAAATGGTGGAAGGTCTTAAGCATAAAACGTATCAGGAAAGACTTAATGAACTCAATCTGTATAGTTTGGAGGACAGAAGGGAAAGGGGGGACATGATTGAAACATTTAAATATGCTAAAGGGTTAAATAAGGTTCAGGAGGGAAGTGTTTTTAATAGGAAAGAAGAGAAGAACAAGGGGGCACAATCTGAGGTTAGTTGGGGGAAAGATCAGAAGCAATGTGAGAAAATATTTTAGTGAGTAGTAGATGCTTGGAACAAACTTCCAGCAGACATGGTTGGTAAATCCACAGTAACTGAATTTAAACATGCCTGGGAAAAACATATATCCATCCTAAGATAAAATACAGGAAATAATATAAGGGCAGACGAGATGGACCATTAGGTCTTTTTTTGCTGTCAATCTTCTATGTTTCTATATTGTTAAAACCACGTTCTTTTTAGTATTGTCACTTAGTAATTGTTCTTATTACTGAGATTGTGGATTGTACCACAGCTTTTGTCTATCTCTTTGGCATTGTATAACTGATTATAATTTAATACTCTAGTTGAGTCTATCTTAGCTGTACATTCCTGGGAGAAACTCGCCAGTTTCACTGGTTCCAAGGCTTCGTGTTGCGACTATTGATTCCTGAGTTATGGCCAAGAGTCTTCAGGATGGAAGTGACAATACTTCTTTTCACTAATATAATAATAGCCACCTAAGTTTTGATTTACTGCAAGGAAGTATCATTCTTTTCCTCAACAACTGGGATTGTGTGGTTTGTAATTAAGATGTGTCTTTACAGCCCCACCTGTTCTGGTTTCTTCAAGTGGCTTGTGAGCACACATACATTGGACTCCCGAGCAGGTCTATTTTAGATTTTTTAGTGTAGCTCCGTAAAGTACCTTTTATTTATTTGTTTGTTTGTTTTTGTCAAGTACCTATTGGTAGTGTACAAAGATAAAACAATGTTTATATACATGTCAGGTATGCAGTACCGGTAGAAAATTTTTGGTCAAGTACCCAGTACTGTATGTACATATACATACAGTTTATATAGTATGTTCACAAATGGCATATATACATAGAATTAAATAAATATATTTTGGATGTTCAGTAATAGTAAATAGGGGAATTGTATCTCTTTGAGGTGGGGAGAAGGCCAGGCACCCTAACCCTAACCGTTAACATGAGTGATGTCAAGGTGGCCACCTTTAAGCCAGTCACATGACCTTTAAGCCAACCCCCAGTCACATGATTGTCAAGTCACTCCCACCTGGTCACATGGCTTGCAAGCCACACCCACAAAATAAACCACGCCCACAGTGTGATAATAATTTTTTTTTGTAGCCCTTCACTGGGTGTCTCCCATCAAAATCCTACTTCCAATAGGCTGCTGTGCAGGCACAGATGACTCCCTAGGACAGTGATGGCAAACCTTTTTTGGTTTGTGTGCCAAAAGGGGTGTGTACGAGTGTGCTAGCTTCCTGAAACTCCGGAGTGCAAAAAAACCCAACACAATGGGCAAACCAGAAGTTCAGAAAACGCACTTCCGGTTTGTCCATTGTGCTGTTTTTTGCACTCTGGGGCTTCAGGAAGCTTCCTTGAACCCTCCAGAGTGCAAAAAGCAGCACAACAGCAAATCGGAAGTTCATTTTTCCAAATTTCTGGTTTGTCCGTTTGGGGGTTATTATTATTTTTCCTTGCGGGGCTTTAGGAAGGCTTCCTTAAAGAATCTGGAAGATGAAATGACCTATCCAAAGGCCGAAAATCAGCTGGCCAGCGCTCGCATGCACACTGGAGCTGAAACATGTCAAAGTCTCCTGTGCCCTCTGATATGTCTCTGCGTGCCACCTGTGGCACTTGTGCCATACATTTGTCATCACGGCCCTAGGAAATTATTATTATTATTATTATTATTATTATTATTATTATTATTATTATTATTAATTAGATTTGTATGCCGCCCCTCTCCGCAGACTCGGGGCGGCTCACAGCAGTGATAAAACATTATACAATGACAAATCTAATATTAAGTCTAAAATAACAATTTTACATTAAAAACCTAAAAAAACCCTTATATAAAAACATGCACACAAATATTCCATACATAAAACTACATAGGCAAGGGGAGATGTCTCAGTTCCCCCATGCCTGATGGCAGAGGTGGGGTTTAAGAAGTTTACGAAAGGCAAGGAGGGTGGGGGCAGTCCTGATCTCCGGTGGGAGCTGGTTCCAGAGGGTTGGGGCCACCACAGAGAAGGCTCTTCCCCAGGGTCCCGCCAGCCAACATTGTTTAGTCAATGGGACCCGGAGAAGGCCAACTCTGTGGCACCTAACCGGCCGCTGGGATTCGTGCGGCAGAAGGCGGTCTCGCAGGTATTCTGGTCCAATGCCATGAAGGGCTTTATAGGTCATAACCAACACTTTGAATTGTGACCGGAAACCAATCAGCAACCAATGCAGACTGCGGAGTGTTGGTGTAACATGGGCATAACTAGGGAAGCCCATGATTGCTCTCTCAGCTGCATTCTGCATGATCTGAAGTTTCCGAACACTCTTCAAAGGTAGCCCCATGTAGAGAGTGATACAGTAGTCGAGCCTGAACCGATCATGTAAGAAGAATATGGAGGATAAGTTTTGTTTATCGTTGCCTCTGTGTATTTGAGGTATTCCACAGCTGAATATTAGTGTATTGCAACAGACACATTGAAGACACACTATTATTAGCTCAAGATCAGTATGGTGGCATTCTCTGTGGGGCAGATGTTTCCAGTTTACTGGTGAATGGTCTTCACTATGAATTGACAGTGGGATGCCATGCGGACACAATTCATTATGGTGGAGAGAGTTGAGTGGTTTGGATTGATGGCATACGATACAGAACCTCTAGCACATGCCTGCCAAGTAATTGATTAAGCGGGCTGTGAATTTAAAAGGTCTTGACATTTAATCCTGGCCTGTCTTTTCCTGCAGGGCAAGGCCCTGAAATAGTAGTTGAAGCTGTTAACATCACAGCAGCAGCCCTTGCTTATTGGTCTTTGGGAAGAATAAGATAGAGCATGGGAACTGATTCAAAGTTTATGAATAAAAATTGGAGCTTACAGAATCTCTCTTCCTTCGGGTTTTATAAGGACTCTATTTTTTTGAGTCCCCTCCCTCTGCACTTCCTATCTCTTTTAAAAAATCTTATGCAGCTGCGAGAGTCTGTGCAGCTTTTGGGGTCCTTTTTCTGTTTAGTTACTGCAGTGCAGCAGTTATTTGATTGAGCACTACAGAATTGATGCAGTCTGGATCTTTGCTGTGCAAAAAAGGAAGTAGTGTGTACTTAAACGTCTATAGATCAGCCTCCAGATATCTGGAAGATAGTACAGTATCTCTTTTTTTCTACTGAGACTAAAGCACAGAGCAGATTTAAAAAAACAACAGCAATTTTTTTGAAGTTGGAGATAGGAGTAGAATTCTGAAGAGAGTAAGTATATTCTTTTAGCAAGTCAGAAACAAATATTATAATCTAAAATTAAAAATTAAACCATAGGGACATAAACTTACGTTCCCAGACCTCCTCACCACCTTTGCTGACCCCTTGACAAATCTTTGTTTTCTCCCAGGGTTGAAACATCAGCCTCTTTCATAGCTCAGTATAGTAGGATACATGTGTTTCATTTTGGTTTCTGTTGGTTAAGACTATAGTTTGCAGGACATAATTTATTAAATAGCACGTTTTCCCTGTATCTTTAGGGAAAGAAAGATGGGAAGGCGTGTTTTCTGATACAATACTGTAACTTTGTTTTATCTTTTCATTTATTTGTTTTGTCAAGTATGTATTGGTGGTATACAAAGATATAACAATATTTATATACATGATACTAGTAAAAGAGAAATATTAGGACACGGGAGGGAAGGCATTCTGGTGCATTTATGTACGCCCCTTACTGACCTCTTAGGAATCAGGAGAGGTCAACAGTGGATAGTCTAAGGGTAAAGTTTTGGGGGTTAGGTGATGATACTACAGAATCTGGTAGTGAGTTCCATGCATCAACTACTCGGTTACTAAAGTTGTATTTCCTGCAGTCAGGTTTAGAGCGGTTTACCTTAAGTTTGTATCTGTTGTGTGCTCGTGTGTTGTTGTGGTTGAAGCTGAAATACTGTAGTTGTTGATAGGAAGCACGTTGTAGCAGATGATTTTATGGGCTATGCTAAGGTGACTTAGTTTTAAGTTTTCTAAAACTAGGATTGTAAGTCTAGTTGTGAGTAGAGGAGTGGTGGGCTCTTCTAGTAAAATATCTCTGGACATTTTCTGGAGTGTTTATGTCCAAACTGCAGTGTGGGTTCCAGACAGATGAACTATATTCAAGGATTGGTCTGGTGAAAGTTTTGCATGCTCTGGTTAGTAGTGTGAGATTACCTGAGCAGAAGCTACGTAGGATTAGGTTAACAACTCTTGAAGCCTTTTTGGTGATGTTGTTGCAGTGCCCTTTGGCACTTAAGTCATTTGATATGAGTATTCCAAGGTATTCCTTGGAATACTCATATTTTACTCAATATACTAAAGGTATTCATTATCTCCAAATTGTATTCTCAACTTGGAGGTGAGGAAGGCACTTTCTGCTTCTCTAAGAAATACAAACTTTCTGGCATGCATGAATAAGACTGATTTTAAAATGTTTGCTTGAAAATGTGTTTTGTATATTGTGATTTAAATTAATGTTTACTGTTTATAATAACACACCCAAGGGGGGGAAAAGGTAAAATTTTAAATGGGTTGTATTATTTTCCAATGGATAATCAGGTCCAGATAGTTTCTGGATAACTTCAGAGGTCAGGTATATAAAATATTGCTTTTGATATTTAATGGTTTTGGGGCAGCCCTACCAATATGAAATCCCACAGATATCTTGAAACTCTGGTTATTGTTAGGTAGGAATTCTTGGAGCTAAGCTATATTGTCTCTGATGGTCACCAAATTAAAAAAGATTGATTTAAGACATGGAAGGGATAGGAGAAAATATAAAAATCAAAATGGTCCAGGGTCAAATTATTGGAAGGTCAGAATGAAATTCAGTCCAATTTAGTTTTTGATCTGGTCCTTCCCACTTCTTTGAGGAAGTATTATTGGCACAACCATTTAGTTTTGGTCACCATAAAAAAGATGTTGAGACTCTGGACAGAATGCAGACGAGAGAAACAAAGAGATGATTAGGGGACTGTGGATTAAAACACATGAAGAACGGTTGCAGGAATTGAGTAAGTCTAGTTTAATGAAAAGAAGGACTAGTGTTGATATGATAGGAGTGTTCCAATATTTGAGGGACTGCCACAGAGGCGGTCAACCTATTTTCCAAAGCACCAGAAGGCAAGTCAAGAAATAATGGATGGAAACTAAAGAAGGAGAAACCCAGCTTAGAACTAAGGAGAAAAAAATTCGTGACAATGAGAACAATTAACCAGTGGAACGGCTTGCCTTCAGAAGTTGTAGGTGCTCAATCACTAGAGGCTTTTAAGAATTGGATGGACAGCCAATTGCCTGAAATTTTATAGGATCTCTTGTTTGAGCAGGGGCTTGGACTAGAACAGTGATGGCGAACTCTATGGCATGGGTGCCACAGGTGGCACACGGAGCAATATCTGCTGGCACACGAGCAGTTGCCCTAGCTCAGCTCAAACGTGCATGGGTGTGTTGACCAGCTGATTTTTGGCTCACACAGAGGCTCTGGGATGGCGTTTCTGGCTGCCAGAGAGCCTCCGGGGGAATGGAGGAGGGCATTTTTACCCTCCCCCTGTTCCAGGGAAGCCTTCGGAGCCTGGGGAGGGAGAAACACAAGCTGACCAGGCCCACCAGAAATTGGGAAACAGGCCACTTCCAGCCTTCAGAAGGCCTCTGGGGGGTTGGGGAAGCTGTTTTTGCCCTCCCAAAGCATTGACTTAAGAGTGCACGATAGTGCGCACACACACACTATTTTGGCACCCGAGGAAAAAATGGGTCGCCATTACAGGACTAGAACATGGTCCTCACAGCTTTTAAACAGAGGGCCAATTCACGGTCCCTTAGCCTGCTGGGGGACCGGACCAGATGGGTGGGTGTGGCTAGGTGGTCATGTGACTGGGTGGGTGTGGCTAGGTCATGTGACTAGGTGAGTGTGGCCAATTCAACAGTTCATTAAACAATGCACGGAAATGTAACTTTAATTTGTTTTGCTCGTGGGGGTGTTTTATTTGCTTTTGTTTGAATGTTGCTCTGACTTTTCTTTTTACTAGATTATTTTTTCAGTTGTTTAGGAGTCCAGTGGTGGAAACTCAGTTTTGCAGCAATTCTTTTCAGTCCCAAGGAGCTTGAGAAATCTTTCTCTGTCTTTCTCCCTCCTCCTCCTCCTCCCCCCTCTCTCTCCCTCCCTTCCCCCCTCTCTTTTTCTCTATTCTGGAGATGGGAAAAGTGAAAAACAGGCAGGGTTTGCCTGGTTTTTTTGGCCTCCTGAGGCAACTGTGCACCCCATTTTTCACCTCCCCCACCTCCAGCAGCATTCTGCAGACCAGAGGTCCCCAACCGCCGGTCCGCGGACCGGGACTGGGCCGTTGGGGCTTTTCAGCCGGTCCGCGGCGCCAGGGCCCCCTCGGCCTTTCCGCACCACCAGCGGCGCTCCCCCCGCCAGCCAGCCAAGCCCCGCGCCCGCCGGAACCGGCTCCTCGCTCTCCCCCCGCCGCCCGCCGCGTTTGCAGGAGGTGGGGAGGGTTGGGCGGCCCGCCAAGGCCAGGAGGGATGCCGCTGCCCCCCCTTCCCTCTCTCCGCCCGCCGCTGCGCCTCCTTGACGCCGAGAGGAAATGCCGGCAAAGGCTTTCCTCAGCGGAGGCCGGCGAAGGTGATATTGAATGTCGGGGGAGAACGGGCGGTTGCACGCGCTCCCTATCTCCCTGCTAGCCCACTCGGAATATTCAAAATAAGAAAAACCTTTGCCGGCGAAGGCTTTTCTTATTTTGAATATTCCGAGTGGGCTAGCAGGGAGATAGGGAGCGCGCACAACCGCCCGTTCTCCCCCGACATTCAATATCACCTTCGCCGGCCCCGCCTCTCCTGCAAACCCCCTTGCTGAGAGCCTGGGGCGAAAGTGCTCTCGCAAAGGTGAGGCGGGCAGGGCGTGCGCGTGTCACCGCTGAGAAGAACGGAGAACGAGAGTGAGTGATAGCAACAGACAGCAAGATAGAGAGAAAGTGAGAAAGAGAGAGTGAGAGAAAGGGGGGGGAGAAAGAGATAGCAAGAGAGAGAACAAGAGAGAGAAAGAGCGTGAGAAAGAAAACAAGAAAGAGTGAGAGAGAGAGAAAGCAAAAGAGACAGAAAGAAAACAAGAGAGAGAAAGTGAGAAGAAGAGAGAGAAAGAGGGAGAGAGAGAGAGAAAGAGAGGGGGGAGAGAGAGAAAGAGAGGGAGAGGGAGAAAGAGAGAGGGAGAGGGGGGAGAGATAGCAAGAGAGGGAGAGAGGGAAAGGGGGAGAGAGGGGGGAGAGAAAGAGAGAGGGAGAGAGAGAGGAGATAAAGGAAGAGGAGAGAGAGAAAGGAAGAGAAAGAAAGAAAGAGGGATAGAAAGAGAGAGAGTGAGAGATGCTCAGTGAGCCTTTCTTCGAAGTTGCCTTTCTTTCTTTCTCTTTCTTGCTTTCTTTCTTGCTCTTTTTCTTTCTCTCTTTTACCTTCCCTTCCTCTATTTCTTCTTTTCTTTCTCCTTCCTACCTTCTTCCCTTACTCTCCCCTTTCATAAGTTTCCTTGCTTCCTTCCTCTGTTCCTGTCCCTTCCCCCTTTCTTTCTTTCTTTCTTTCTTTCCTTCCTTTCCTCCCTCCATTTCTTGCTTTCCTTTTCCTTCCTCCCTTCTTTCCTCCCTCATTCCCTTCTTTCACTCCTTCCTCTCTTACTCTCCCCTTTCACACCTTTCCTTGCTTCCTTTGCACCCTTCCTCTGTTCCTGTCCCTTCCCTCTTTCCTTCCTTCCTTCCCACCCTCCGTCCATTCATTCACCCATTCCTCTCTTGATCGCCCCTTTTACGGCGCCGCTGACAGCTAGCTCCCCCCCCCACCGGGCCATGGAAAACTGGTTTAGCTTAAAGCCGGTCCCTGGTGCAAAAAAGGTTGGGGACCTCTGCTGCAGACCACACCAGGCAAAACCAGCCCACCTTTTGGCCCAAAACAGATAGTTTTTGCCTGTTTTTTGGCTGCCTGGGGCATCTGAGACTCAGAATTGGTTGGCTGATCATATTCCTGTCCTGTATCTGAGAGGTATGATTTGGATTGGGCAATTTTATGCTTCTTTTGTGATGAAGAAAAAGCAGAGGGGCACTTTCAGGCTACCTATATAATGTATCATGTTACTTAATCTTCAAAGATGATAGTGGCTGAGATTGTGCAGTTCCCAGTGCCCTCTTTTGGATTATTTATTCGTTCAGGTTCTTGCCAAGGAATCTTTATGAAGTGTTTAAAGTTTCAAGCTCTCACTTCAGATTTATCTTATTTGTTCTGAATTGAATACCCTGTTCACATGGTTTTATTTGTATAGTATGCAGTTGTTTGAATGCTTGAATTGTTTAATTTTTAAAATTATTAATACTGTACATATCAAATGGCATCTGACTTGGCAAGTGGCTGCTTGCTACCTGTGGGATTTTTGTTTTGTTTTGCCCCTTTTAAAATTCTATTAATGAGCATGTATGAATGTATCTGAAAAAGAATGTGAAAAGTACCCACTTTATTACGCTTGTTGAAATGTAATACAGGTTGCCCTGCTTTCAAAGTAGATTTAAGAGTCCTTGAAAAAAGATGCTCTTCATTGGATGGAATCCAGTGACTTTCTAATACTCATGGTCTTTATTTTGGAGCTTTATGGTGTCATGCTGCCAGCTTTGCCTTGAAAAAACAGCAACAGCTCAGTGCCATACAATGGTACCTTGGTACTCAACTGCTTTGAAACACATCAAATTTGGTACTTAGTGCATTTTGACACAAACATTTTGTCCCTGTACTCATCATTTGTTTTGTACTAAAATTTGTAATGCTTTGTGACCCATTGCATTATTTCTTATGGGGAAAATGTGTTTGGTAGTCATCATTTTTGAAAGTCATAGTTCCTTCTGTTGTTGAAACAGTTGCCTGCAGGAGCTATACCAAGAGTATGCAGTAGCATTGCAAGAAATCATAAATAATGGACTTCCTTTGCTGCAGTATGTGATCAAGTTCAGAGTCTTCTTGATTGTGATAATTGTTTATTGATTGATTAGTGCCATCAAGTTGTTTTAATCTGTTAGTGACCACATATATAGATTGTCTTCAAAACAACTTGTCCCTAATCTGTTTCTTCATCTCTTCCAGTGATGTGTCCACCAAACTCCAGTCCATCTACCTTATACAACATTCCTTCCTTCTTCCTACACTCTTAATACATCTCATTATTCTTTATTGAGCCATGAAGATTATTTTAATGAAAAATAGTAAACAACTTTTACCTAGCTCATATGTGAATCACATTAAAAGCTGAGATGATTTGATAAATGCTATTATTTTGCCTTGTGTTGAAATGATGAATCTGGTTAGTTCTCCTGTGTACTGCTAAGGAGAGTCCAAGCATGGGTTAATCACATTGGTTGTCATGGGGGCTGAGTTAACTGATTGAATTAAACACACCCTCTCTGCTTCACCGGTTGTGAATATCCAGTTTTAAAACTCAGTTGGTGCAAGAGGGACGTGCATTTTTTAGCTCAGCTACCAATTTTTCTCTGGTGACTGAAGTTTATGCTTGGACTCTTCTTAGTAAAGGAGCACAATATCGCTGCTGGAGTGTGAGCAGGTTTGCTGGTATGCTGGCAGGAACTACTGCTGTTAGGCTATATTCTTCTGGAATGGCTGTAGGCAGAGGCAAGTCCACTCTGAAGATTTGTTGGGAGAAATGAATGGATGTCTTCTCTAACAGTGCTCATGAGAAGGAGCTTAGTTTCGGCTCTGTAGCTTGCGGCAGTCATTTTACTAACATTTTTAAAATTTGGTGGCCATTATTATTGGTCACAGCAGCCATTTTGTTTGGCCATGTTTGCAGCATTATGTTTCATTTAGTGCCGGTGGCCATTTTGTGAGGCATTATAGCTGTGTAGACTCCGATCACCATTTTGTTGGTACTTTTGTACTTGGAGGCATTGTCTGATCATTGTTCTGGGCTTACTGGCCCTGACCGTACCAATTTTGCAATAAATAAAGTTGTTTCCAGCAGCTAATCGTTGGTACTTTGTGTGAGCACAGTGGGACAACAGTTGCTATTTCCTCACTCAACCATCTTGTAGGAGTCCCTGCCTCAAGGCACTACTCCTCTTCGCCTCTGGAGTGTCGGGTTGCCCTGATTCAGAGTTACACATGGTCTCATTTGACTCCATAATATCTGGCAAGTCTGATCAAATGCAGGAAGCCTCATCCTCTTCTGCTGCTCCCAAAAAAGCCATAGCTAAAAGCCTGACTTCTTTGAAAGACAAGATTGCAAAAGCAAAGGCTGATAAATCTACCGAGAAAGTATTGCAGCAGCATTGAAAGATGCGGAAAGGAGATTCAAAGCCTTAGAAAAACAATTCACTAAGGCCCAAACACAGGCAGAAGCATCCATGTCACATGCACCTCAACAGGTGACCCCGCTGTTGCTAAAGTGTCCCCAGGCTTTGCATTCTCTTCTAGACCAGGGTGTACCTCAGGCTCCCTTATGTGTTCAACGGTGGATGCTGGGTTGGCTTCTGACAGGGATTGGTCGCCAGACAGGCCTGTGGTCTCCCAGGGCATAGTGCAGGGAGATACCCAATTGTCAGGGGAATAAGCTGGCTTGACCCCGGGGGTTTTTAATCCTAGGCCAATGTCCACAACAACATTCACTCCTACTGCAGCAGGGCTCTGCTCTATGGAGGATTGTTGGCAATGCTTTCCAACAGATGTTCATGATATGATTGCCAATGTCTATTCCCAAGGGATTGCTATAGGCATCCAGCCAAGACCACTTTGTCAATCCAATCCTGCCCAGTTATAGATCCATCTGTGGACCCTCCTGTCACCAATCTGGGATCTTTAACTGTATTTCCTTCTGATATGTTGGAGGGCCTTAAGCCTGATGCCCGCAAAGCTGAAAACATGCTGCGTAAGTCCCACCAGGCAGCCGCTTGGTCCATTAGGGCAGCTACAGCTGCAACGTTCTTTAATAGAATGTCCATTATGTGGTTTAAGGAGATGCTGTCTAGGTTGCCACCAGAGGATTCCTTTTATTAAGACTTATGTTGAGAAGATTACCAAATTTGCAGATGACACTAATTAAGAGAAGTGATGGACACTTCGGAAGAGAAGAGAATATTTTAAAAAGATCTAGAAAGGCTTGGCCAGTGGCCTGAAACAAACAAGACGTTTACCAGAGTAAAAAATAAATTGCTACTTCTGAGGAGGGAAAACAACAACAACAAAGAATGCAAATATAGGATGGGGAAGAATTAGCATGACAGTACATAAGGTGAAAAGGATCTCGCTTTTCTAGCAGCTCACAGTTGGAGTATGAGCCAATGTTGTGATGGAATGCTGAATGAAAAAAAAATGGTTTTGGAGATATTAAGAGGCATAAATCCCAACAGCATTGTTACCTTGATAAGGCTCTACTTGGAACTTTGCCCAGTTCTAGATTCTATAATCTAAAAAACACATATTGACAAATTTGAAAAAATCTAAAGGAGGCCAACAAGATGATTAAGGGACTAGAAACAAAGTCATATGTGGAACAATTAAAAGAACTTGGTGCATTTAATTAGTAGGAGAAAAGAAAGGCCTTGAATTTAACACCCCTGCTCTATAGGAATATATCTATGCCTTCGTCTGTATGTGTATGTACCCTTATCTTTTAAAATGTATGGACATATATGCAAATGCCTTAAATACTTGAAGTTAAAAATCCCCATTTAAAAAATGATATTTTGTGCTTTTGAATTATTCATAATTTTGCAGTACTTACTGTAGCCACATGGTTTTCATTATTGAATAATTATATCCAAAATATTGTTCTTTTCTTTCTTTCCATGGGTTTCTTGGCGAGCTCATTCACGGATCTCATCAGATTGGCATTATTTGTTGAGTTTATTTCCAAGAAATAGTACCCCAGATCATCACTGAACCCCTGCAATGTTTGACGGTTGGAAGAAGGCAGTCTGGATGAAATGATTCTTTTGGCTGTCTCCAAACGTAAACATGGCTGGAGATCAGAAAAATGGTAAACGATGATTCGTCAGAGAAAACCACATTTTGCCACTGCTCGAGGGACCATTTCTGGTGGTTTCTACACCACTCTAAACGCTTTGAAACATTTGTCTTTGAGAACAGAGGTTTTCTAATTGCAGCTCTTCCGTGGAATCCAGATTTGTAAAGCTCCCTTCGAACAGTTTTTGTGGAAACTGGGTTCTGTATGTGTCTATTGAGCTCTGCAGTGATTTTAGGAGCTGTGGTCTTGCGATTCGCTTTAACAATTCGCTTTAGTGTCCGACGGTCTCTCTCAGGCAACTTTGACTTTCGACCAGACCTGTGCTTGGCTGAAGACATTTTCCCTTCTCTTTCAAAAGCAGTCATTACTTTTGAGACATTACCTCTTGAAACGCCAAACATTCAGGCACTCTCTGTTACACTAGCATCTGCCATTCGAGCACCAACAATTTGGCCTCTTTGAAAGTCTAAGAGGGCTGCCGTTTCTACAAGGTTATAACCAATTTCCTTAAATTTCTGTAAAAAAAAGATAGTTTAAAAAACATATCAAATAACAGAATTTAAAAAACCCTTTAAATATGTCAAGCTTTGATTGATTTGAACATGTTCAAACATTATGATGCCAAAAAGTCAAGTGTTTCCATTTCTTTGTCCACCCCCTGTAGATTAAACAGCCAGGTAAATACAAACACTTTGTATGGTTTCTGTTTATAAACATTCATCTATCCATCCATCCATCCATTTCCAAGAGTTTATATTGAAATTTATATGAATAGGTAGTGCACATTGGTTCAATTATAAAAAAGGAAAGTCAGAAATCAAATATATTATATTTTTAGGGGATGTTTTTTTAACATTTATAAATTATTACCGCATATACAGTAGTGGAGGTTTTAGCATTTAACTGAAAACATTTTATGCTTTCATATCATAAACAACTTAACATACTCTGCTTGGAATCTCACGCTATAGTGAGCATTTCTTGTATGATTTCAGCAATTATCCATCCATGTATTTTTTGGGAAAATACATCTATTTTTATTTTAATAAATTCATAAGATGTGAATAAGTTGCAGTCTCTCCTGCTTCATATCTCTCTACCAAAGTGGCCTCAGCTGAAGCGAATAACACTCCAGTAAAACGTGCAGTTTCTATAGATTCCTTACACAGTTTAAATAAACTTTTCTCCCTCACCCATTGTTCAGTTGAAAACAATTACAAAGCAATATTTTTCATGAACCCTGTGACTGTCTGCCATGATGTATCTCGTGTGCTTTGCTTTTAAATATACAGTATATATATTTATTCCATTGCCTCTGAAAGCAAGGAGATTTCTTATTGCTGACATTTGTGGTGCTTTCTATGCAGAGGATCTTACAGTAGGCTAGAAGCACTTAAAATTACTGGAAAGCTTACTGGTGGATGTGGACACATTGTATGTGGGAGGGCAGGAATGGAAAAGGTATGCATTTTTAAAGTAAACATTTATGTTGTAAGTGACCCGCTGCTACCCATCCCTCCCCAAACTGAAATAAATTACAGACAGCAAATACCTGCGGCTTTTGCAGTGGAATCTAAACAGAGGAGCCAACAGAGTTATCCTTCATGAAACCAGATACCAGATTGGACTAATACTACTTTTAAACATTCTCTTCCTGAAAGCATAAACACTTTAAAATATTGCAGAAGTGTACTGATATGGTTAAGAGCTTGTATTTTGAAAAAAAATTTCTTTTCCTGCCTGGTTTTTTTTGTTGGTGTTCATACTGATGCTTTGCCCTAATATTTTAGTTTTCAAGGAAACCTGGTGTGTGTGTATGTGTGTGTGTGTGTGTGTGTGTATGTATTTCAAGAGGTAGGTATAAATGTACAGGTAGTCCTGGGCTTACAACCATACTGAGCCACGGTGGCGCAGTGGTTAGAGTGTAGTACTGCAGGCTACTTCTGCTGACTGCCATCTGCCTGCAATTTGGCAGATCGAATCTTACCAGCCTCAAGGTTGACTCAGCCTTCCATCCTTCTGAGTTGGGTAAAATGAGGACTCAGGTTGTTGCGGGCAATATGCTGACTCTGTAAAACTGCTTAGAAAGGGCTGTAAAGTGTATATAAGTGTAAGTGCTATTGCTATTTGTTTAGAGACTGTTTGAAGTTACAGTGGCACTGAAAAAAGTGACTTTTACAACCAGTCCTCATGCTTAATGACTGTTGCAGCATCTCCACATAATTAAAATAGAATAGAATAAATACCATCTATTCGAAACAGTAAAATTCTAGTGCTTGACAATTGGCATGCGTTTATATAATGGACCATTATTAATGGTTGCATTATCCCAGGATCATGCGGTTGCCAGTTGCAACTTTTCCCAACTGACTTCCACAGACAAAAATCAATGGAGTTGAAACTGGATAATGACCCACTTATTCCTTTAACCACTGCAGTGTGTTACTTAGCACCTGTGGCAAGGGGGGGGGGGGGAGAAGGTTGGTAAAATCGAGTGGCTCACTTAATCATCTTGCTTAGCAACAGAAATTCCGGTCCTAGTTGTGATCATAAGTCGAGGACTAACTGTAAAAAAGAAGCAGAACTAGACCTGCAGAGAAAATCTAGCTAAATGACCCCAGATTTTTTTCCTTCCTCCTGGAAGAGGCTGTCTGTGTCCTGAAGTGGTGTCCCCATTTTGATTTGTTCTTTCTTTTGCAATAAATATTTTCAAAACAGCGTTATTCTTCAAACATTGGGTTGCAATCTTCAAAACATGGGATTGGGTTAGGTCCTGTACTTCTGTGATTTTGAACAAAGCCAATCCTTTAAGTAGTTTTGGGGCGGGGGGGGTTGAGGACCTTCCTGTTAACTCTCCCTGATAGTAACTAAACTCCTGCTGTAACTGATTTGGAAGGGATCTTGGAGGTCTTCTAATCGGACACCTTGCTCAAGCAGGAGACCCTATACCAGAGGTAGGCAAAGTTGGCTCTTTTATGTCTTGTGGACTTCAACTCCCAGAATTCCTCAACCAATCATGCTAGCTTGGGAATTCTGGGAGTTGAAGTCCACATGTCATAGAAGAGACAACTTTGTCTACCCCTGCCCTATACCTGTGATGGCGAACCTATGGCACATGTGGCACACAGAGCCCTCTCTGTGGGCACGCGAGCTGTTGCCCAGCTCAGTTCCACCACATATTCACATGTGCCTCCTGCTGGCCAGTTGATTTTTGACCCGTTTCTGGATTTCTGGGAGGCCCGTTTTTCACCGTCCTCAGACTCCAGGGGCTTTCCTTGAGCCTCCAGGAGAGTGAAAAATGGCTTCTCCCAGGCTCCAGAAGCCCTCCTGAAGGAGAAGAAGGAGCATGGCTGTGTGTGTTGTGTGCACATGCATGGAGGGGCAGGGCACATGGGGAGGTGTCGGGCACTCATTGCATTTTGGGTGCCGGCACGCACCAAAACACACCATTGCGCACAAGCAACGAGAAAGAAGTTAGCCATCACTGCCCTCTACTATTTCAAACAAATGGTTGTCCAATCTCTTCTTTAAACAACCTCCTCAGAGAAGCATTGACAATCTCCTGGACCCAGCTCCGTTTCACGTCTCTGCTGGCCAAAACCAACCAAGAGGTCGTTCACTGATTAATTGTTCTCACTGCCAGGAAATTTCTCCTTAGTTCTAGGTTGGTTTTCTCCTTGATCAGTTTCCACCCATTGCTGCTGCTTCTGCTTTCAGACACTTTGGAGAATAGGTCACCTCTTGCCCTTCTCCCACTCTTCTTTGCGGCGTTCCTTTTGGATATTGGAACACAGCTATCATGTCACCCTTAGCCCTTCTTTTCATTAAACTAGACATATCCAATTCCTGCAACCATTCTTCCTACGACTATCATTTATCTGTACTCTGCTCCTCCTACTGATTTAAATTAATCCCTTATTCTTCAATCTCCATTTGGGAAAATTCCCTGAAGTGCCTGTCTTCAAAACTGATCCTTATGATTGCTGAATAGGGTTGAAAATTGGCTGCTTTGTGGTCAACCAGTGATGCCTCAGCAACTGATCAAGTTCAACAGTGTTACGCATTCATCAGCGTCCCTCTTCCGGCATTACTGTAATAAATAGCATGATTCTTTATTACTTTCAGTCGATGTCTTTTGTGCCCATTTTTGAATTGCATAATTTAAGGCACAAGCCATACTTCTGAGCTTGGGAAGACATGTTGTTACATACCACATGTTTTTTTTTTTTAAATTGAGGCGGAAATGACCAGAAAAAAAGCCACATAACACCCTGCATTCATAATCAAGAAAGAACCAAAAACATGGGTTGAAAGCTGTGCTAAGCTTTTGACAAAGTTCCATAATAGATTTCTTCTTGACTAGATAATTTCAGTCTGAACACTGGATCATTTTGGTATTGTCTAAACCAGTGTTTTTCAACCAGTGTGCCGTGGCACACTAGTGTGCCGCAAGACATGGTCAGGTGTGCCGCGAAGCTCAGCAAGAGAGAGAAAAAGAGAGAGAGAAAGAAAGAAAGAGAGAGAAAGAGAGAGAGAAAGCAAGAGAGAAAGAGAAAGAGAGAGAAAGCAAGCAAGAGAGAAAGAGAGAAAGCAAGCAAGAGAGAGAGAGAGAAAGAGAGGCAGGGAAGGAGGGAGAGATAGAAAGAGAGCAAAAAAGAGGAAGGAAGGAAGAGAGAAAGAAAGAGGGATGGAGAGAGAGAGGAAGGAAGAGAGAGAGAGAGAAAGAGGGAGAGAAATAGGGTGAAAGGGAGGAAGAGAGAGAGAGAGATATATAATTTTTTTGTTTTTATAGCCCCCCCCCCACTCCCCTCCGCTCAATGTGCCCCATGATTTTGTATATGTAAAAAATGTGCCGCAGCTCAAAAAAGGTTGAAAATCACTGGTCTAAACTCTTAGTCTGTATAATTCAGTTTTGACATTAAACAGTGGATTGTGTCCTCAGATGCTATCTATGCTTTGGATTTTAAAAGTTGCATTCATCAGTTGGATTATGAATAGTGCCACTTCTAAATTTTGGTCTGAATTATGTCGTCAGTCCTGGAGGACATTTTTTGTTTGCTACAGTTGTATTACTTCATGGAATTTCATGTCAATCAACATGTTATTAATCCTATATGAAACCCATCCTGTCTTTTTCTGTGGAAGAACCAATTTTTGATCAGTAACATTAGGTTCCCCATGAAAGTGCAGTTCCACAGTTCTGCCGTAATCAAGCAGATAGGGAACGATTGAGAAAAGGGTTAATCTTTGGAAGAATGTAACTATAATTAAATGATAAAGTTGTACCTCTCTTCTGAATTGGGAGGATGAGTTCATAATGGGTCATATGAGCTATGAATGAATCATAAAGTTCATTCACTTAAGGTTAAAAGGAAGTGTTGATATTTTCCCACCCACCACAAATTTCTTTAATAATTGCACAATGACTTGGAGTAGAAGAAAGAGGAAATAACGAAAAATGCTTGCAGTTCTTTTTTATTAGTAAAATAAAGAAACAATGTACATTCAAGGGTGCTAAAGGAGATAACAGTAAAGATCGACACCAGAAAATAATAAGGTTGGAAAATTACTTAATTAAATATCCAAAAGATGTTTCAAGATATTAAAAATTAGGTTTATTAAAAAAATATCTCATTCTTTTCTCACACTTAAGAGATTAAATTGCCTTTTGTCTCTCTGTCATCATATGCATAGACACAACTAAAATAATCCAGTTTTTGCATAGTAATTTGAGCACTTATTGCCTTTCAAGCATCTCTTAAAAAGCTCCCATAAAAGTTAATTAATTCATAAAAATACAAGTATTTTGCAGTTAGTGGTTTTTGATATCCATCTACTTGCTCATATTGTCTATGTTTTCTCTTGTATACAGTATTCTTTTTTTTTTTTAATGTGTGTCGCTGAAACTTTACATTTTACCATCCCCTGGTCTAGTTTTTGAAATCATACAATTCTGGCTCTTCTACTTGCTGTTCCTTTGAAGGCTGAATTTAATATAAACAGATACTTGTACCCCATGGCTCATGGACCGTTTCTCCAAGTGGTTTTATATAGATTTAAAAAGAAAAAAGGCCTATACAATTTATGGATGGTATGTTTGTGTGTATTTTTGGTTTTAAATAAGTGTTTTTAAATTATTTTAAACATTAGATTTGTTATATGCTGTTTATTACTGTTGTTAGCCGCCCCGAGTCTACGGAGAGGGGTGGCATACAAACAAACAAACAAACAAACAATAAATAAATAAATAAATAATAATAAATAATAAATAATTAAAAAATAAATAAAATAATAAAAATAAAAAATAAATAGGGGAGAGGTCAGGCCATTGGGCACCTAACAATGAAAATGGCAAAAGTTTCAAGGCTGTCAAACTCCCAACCTGCGGGCCGGATGGGTCATGCGATAGCCACGCCTCCACCCAGTTTAGCGAAGGGGAAAAAAAATTCCCCGATATATTACGTCATGCTGCTATGACCATGTGACACCCCTGCTCTAATTTCTTGGGAAGGATAGGAACAGTATCATTCATTCTTAACCCTTGCAGGTGATTCATTCAAAAGGATGACAGCATTACAGACATGGTATAAAATGGTCCCGAGAGTTCCATCAGGGGCAGAAGGCTTGCTCTTCTTCCACGTGTGGGTTTTAATAGATGTGCAAGCTGAAAATTAGATAAAGAGAAAGAGCGCTTCCAGATGAAGCTTTTATTAAATATCTGCCCTGCCTTCTTTTATGTGAGGAAAGTGATGGATAATGTGGTTGTCCATCTGCAATTCTTCCAATCTTTTCTCTCCCCCCCCCCCAGTACTGTTTTCTTTTAAAAAGTAGTTGAATGAATCCATTTCAGAGGAAAGTATAAAATTGATAGAGATTGGAGGTCTCTGGAAGTACTCTCGACTGCTGCCAGAATCTGGGCTTTTCTCCCGGATGCTTTGTAGTTTTTTAAATCTTGATTCATTCATTCATTCATTCATTCATTCATTCATTCATTCATTCATTCATTAAAAAAACCTTATCATCATTGGAAAGGAATATTTTTTTGAAATAGACTGGCAATTATAAGTCATTTATTTTATGTTCTTCTCTTTATTTATTGGTTTATTTGGGGTTTCTATCTATTTCCTAAACCTCTTTGTGCATAGTCAATTCTTGAAGAAAGCATTAAAGGTATTAAAGTATACAGTACAGTCTTTTTTTTTTTAAGAGAATTTTAAATCTTACCTTTTAGGTTATTATGAACCAAGGAAGTGCCGTTCATATGTGTACTTAGAAAGTACAAGAGAAAAGCTTATAATTTAATGTTTTATTGCATATGGGGAAAAGGCATGAATTGGAAGCAAAAGTAAATTGGAGAGGAATGTGCTTATAACTGTGACGTTTTTGTGGATACCTAGGTTTATCAACATCCTCCTCAAATATTGGCTGGATTCAAAGAGACTATTCTGAGTGGATATGCATATAGTTGATTTAGTTACGAAATAGGGTGATGATCCTATGGCATGCGTACCTCAGGTGGCACATGGAGCCATATCGGTGGGCATGCGAGACTTTGCCCTCATGTGCGCACTGGCCACTTGATTTTCGGCCTTGGAAAAGGTCGTTTTGCCCTCCGGACACTTCAGGGAAACTTCACTGAAGCCCTGGAGGCAAAAAAACAAAAGACCCAAAAGATTAACCAGAAGTTCAGAAAAACATAGAAACATAGAAGACGGACGGCAGAAAAAGACCTCATGGTCCATCTAGTCTGCCCTTATACTATTTCCTGTATTTTATCTTACAATGGATATATGTTTATCCCAGGCATGTTTAAATTCAGTTACTGTGGATTTACCAACCACATCTGCTGGAAGTTTGTTCCAAGGATCTATTACTCTTTCAGTGAAATAATATTTTCTCATGTTGCCTTTGATCTTTCCCCCAACTAACTTCAGATTGTGTCCCCTTGTTCTTGTGTTCAGTTTCCTATTAAAAACACTTCCCTCCTGAACCTTATTTAACCCTTTAACATATTTAAATGTTTCGATCATGTCCCCCCTTTTCCTTCTGTCCTCCAGACTATACAGATTGAGTTCATGAAGTCTTTCCTGATACGTTTTATGCTTAAGACCTTCCACCATTCTTGTAGCCCGTCTTTGGACCCGTTCAATTTTGTCAATATCTTTTTGTAGGTGAGGTCTCCAGAACTGAACACAGTATTCCAAATGTGGTCTCACCAGCGCTCTATATAAGGGGATCACAATCTCCCTCTTCCTTCTAAGCCTAAGTGCTGTCTGAGGACGTTCTCCATGATCATGTGGCTGACATGACTCAATGCCGAAGGCACATGGTGGGCTGTTGCCTTCCCATCAAAGATGGTCCCTATATTTCTATTTCTATTTTTTTATCTGCTTTCGAACTGCTAGGTTGGCTAAGCTGCTCACCCCATTACACAGAGCTAGGGATTCGAACTGCTGAACTGCGACCTTCTCATCGACAAGCTCAGTGTCTTAGCCAGTGAGCCACCGCATCTCCTTAATTGTGCATTACACAATGTCTAAGTTTTGCTCCCTCTGTCACATCAACCATTTGGTTTTTTTTTAAGATTAAAAAAAGTATCAACCTGGTTAAGAAGGAAGCTAGGAGAGCAAAACAGTAGACACTCTCCGTCTTGCAGAGTTTCAGTTCTAGCATACCTACCTAATGTTCTTTCATTCAAGGACAGGAAAAAAAAACAGGATTTCTCTGGATTTCCTGCATACACCACCAAAACAGAAAGGTAGCTTGGAGAGAGTGCTTCAGTTTAAGGTAAATATCAGAAGGAAGGCGATCAAGTTTATTTTTTCATTCTATCACTTGGGTCACTGAAGATGTCATTCTTATCAAAAACAACAACAAATAAACACAGCAGAAGAGAATACTGTATATTGCAGTGATGGCTAACTTTTTTCTCATTGCATGTGATAGCGCGTGTGCATGCTGGCACCCATAATGCAATGCGTGTGTGACACACACACACACAAATACTCCCCCCCCCACCCTATGTCCCTCCTTTTTTCAATGCCAAGTCAAGATGCCCCTCTAAAACCATCCCAATTTCTCATGCGACCCAATAGCAAAATTAATTGCCCACCCCTGTTATATACCAAAGACTAAATAATGATCAAGATGGATTCATCAAAAGATTTTGGGACTGTAAAAAGTAGTATTATATATTGGGATTCAGTGATGAAGTTCCAGCTAATGAGTGCCTTGTAAGCTTCAAATATAGGAGTGCTTCGAGAGAGTCAAGCAAGTTGTTTGCCCTGCACTCTGGGCATTTGCAAAATCTGTTTTTACAGAATAGATTTAAAACCTGTTTGGTAGATTCCACAGTAAGCAGACTATCGCTTATATTCCTTTTACTTTTCTTAGTGCAGCTATGCATGTGACTAGTTTGTACCATTTGCATCAGCCACCGGGTTAAAAGTTTAAAAAAAAAAACAGACACAAAACACCCAGGAAGAAGGTTAATGGCAGATCGCTTTCTTATTATTGCCAAGGAGTCGAGTTCCTCTTTACGTCTCAAACCTAATGTTTTCCAGGTACAGTTTGTTGGACTTCAACTTCCATGATCCTGAACCAGAGACATAACAGGGCCTAAGAATTATGAGAGTTAGTTCAGCACATCTGGAGAGCAAAATCCCAAGACACTTGTGGAATGACTCCCCATCTTTCATTTTCAGCGATTAAGATGGGCCAAATAAACAAAACAAAAACCCCATCCCAGGGAACTAAGAGTTTTGAGCTTGAAAACTGAGGAATCTAAAATATTTCAGTTCTGGCCAAGGCTTATGCCCAGAAATGAGATGGTAATTGTTAAAATTGTTGCAGTTTGGCTTAGGAAGGACTCTGAACTGATATTCCAGACCTAACCGAGCTCCAACCCCCACAAACCTTTCCTAAAAATAAATAAAATAAAATAAAAATCTGATGATGGCCCCATTTCCTGATAAGTAAAGCATGTGTCATTTCTTGCATAACTCAAATGGCAAAATAACTCTTAGAATCATGTAATTCTCATTTCAGTTTTCTGAAGCCTCAAGATTTGGGTTACATTCCAACCCCAAGGCTCTTTTTTCTTTCCTTTTTGCAGGGTCATAAGAATTCACATACTGAAGAAGAGGGGGAAGGGAATTCCATAATTAATGCCATGTGGATTTATTTCTCTTTCTTTTTTCCCTCCCTCCTCCTTTAGAAACATCTGTTTTGCAAATCACCTCATTCCTATCCATATTTATTGCCAGGGCTGTTTCCTTTCCAAAGGCACAATTCTTTCACCCTCTGGCAGGGACAGTCTTTTCATGCCGTGGATATGCAAGTGGAACTGGGGGAAAAGTGCTGTGGTCCATAGGTTCTGTAGTGGGTTTCAACCCTTGGTGGTTCCACTTTAAGGAACACTGTCATCTCAACCCCCCTTGTCAAATGGATCAATAGAACTGGATTGTATAACCCAGAGTTGTAAATCTCTCAGTTTGTGCTTAGGTAAAAAAGGTGAGAGGACTTTGGTCTTTTGCAAAAGTCATGGCCAAAATGTTTTCTGTACAACACTTCGAGCCACTGGTGTTGAAATGCCACGTCCTTTTTCTGATGAACAGTGTGGCGACCCGGTCCTACATAAACTGACAGGGTGGCACAAGATTGAGACACCTAATGAGAGAGGTGGAGGCGCTCAGATAGTGGGCGGAGCAGCATGTGGAATCGATTCGAGAAGAGCACATATCGGGCATTTTGAATGTACTGGTGGACTGGCTGACTGGCTGACTTGAGTCACCTTGGACCCAGCAGAGCGGTGCCTGCTTCCGATTCTATTTGAGGCAGTGTTCCTTCTCCTGGTACTGTGTCTTATGCGCACTCCTCCTCTCCCCCCCTCCGCCGAGAGAGAGAGAGAGGGAGGGAGAGAGAGAGATGGATAGATAGATAGATAGATAGATAGATAGATAGATAGATAGATAGATAGATAGATAGATTGTTTCCAACTGGAGGTTTGGCTGCCGCCTCGGCTTCCTTATGCAGCCTGCGAGAGTTTCTCCCCCCTCCTGCTTCGCTCGAGAGCCGGAGGAGGAGGGGGATCAATGGACGCAGCACTGAGGAAGGGGTGACTGTTCCTTTAAGGGATTCCCATGCACTGCCCTTGCCTACATCCCCTGTCTGATGGACGTGGGGAGGGAGGTGGAGGATGAGCGGCCCAAGCCGCTGAGCAAGTGAGGGAGGCAGAGCCAAAGGGGCGGCAACGGGGACGTCTGCTGCTCAACCCTTGCGCTTGTGGGCTTGCTGTATCCGTCTGGCCTCACTTCCTCTTTGCAGACAGGAGCATGTTTCAAATTGCTGTAGGCAGATCCCAGAAGAGCAGAGCTAGTCCTGTAGGCGCACCTGCCTTGTGCTCTCCTGACTGGGAGCCACTCTTTCTCTAGCGGGCACTCTACTGGCGGGGGAGAATGAGAGAGAGAGATAGATGGATGGGTGGGTGGGTATGCGCATACCCTGCAGGACTGGCTCAGCTGCTCTGGGCGCTCCTGCTTATGAGGAGATGGTGAGGCAGGGATCAATGCTCTCCTCCTTTTCCTTTCAGGCAAGGGTGTGTTTCAAACTGCCATCGGCAGAGCCCAAAGGAGCCGAGCTAGTCCCGCAGGGTGTGCGCGCACCCTCCTCTCGCTTGCTCTCACTCTCCCTTTCCCAGCCAAAAGAGTTCATGGCTCCCCCCTGTTTCCATGGAAAGAAGTTGGAGGGGACTTTATTTCCGGGGTGGGGGCTTATTTCAACACATGTGCTGAAAAGCCCTGTTGGCCTTATTACCAGGACATGCCTTATTTTCGGGAAAATGGTGACTCGTGGTCAGTGTTTAAGAGTAAATGGCCTATCACAGTAATTGCAAACCTATGACACGGGTGCCATAGGTGGCACACAGAGCCATATCTGCTGGCACACTAGCCATTGCCCTAGCTCAGCTCCAACATGCATGTGTGTGCCGGCCAGCTGATTTTTAGGTTGCACAGAGGCTCTGGGAGGGTGTTTATGGCTTCCAGAGGGTTTCCGAGGGGTGATGGGAAAGGGCATTTTACCCTCCCCTGGCTGCAGGAAAGCCTTTGGAGCCAGAGGAGGGTGAAACACGAGCCTGCTGGGCCTACCAGATGTCTGTTTCCAGCCTCTAGAGGGCCTCCGGGAGGTGGGGAAAGCTGTTTTCACCCTCCCCAGGCAATCAATTATGGATATGGGCACTTGCACATGGGCGATAGCGCATGAACACATTCTTTTTGCACCCGAGGATCACTGGTCTATCGCCTCTGTGTATTATTGCATGTGTTCCCTGCTCTATCTGTTGTCAACCTATGTTTGTTATAAAGCTGCCATTTCCTATCCTAGAAATCGATCAGATTAATCACTCTTAGGTGCTCCATTTTCTGCTTCACCAGAACATTGCCTGGATCTCCTATACTAGGAGAGAAAGTAATTGTGGGGCTTGATAATAGTGTAAAAAACACAAAAGCTGGCCTTGTGGCTGTGATTACGGGCTTCAGCTCCTTCTGCACAGCCTATTTTCTGGCAACCGTTTAAAACCCCAGTGACGCATTTTGGGTGTATAAATTTATGAAGGCTCATATATGATCATGGAGGAGAAAGGAAAGAGGTGGAGGGAGAAAAGGAATACTGTAGAGCCGAGTCAAAACCAAGCCCCTGAATGTATTTCAGGACACCAGACATTGATCTTTCAAGATAATTAAAAAGTCATGGAATGAGTGTGCTTAAGCCATGCATGATTAAATATTAATTCTATTGTACAATTACATAAAACATAACCACAGCTTCAAAGAACACCAAGTATGTCTGAAATTTTAAACAACCTCCTAAAATCAGCAAATCATACGATACATATTAATTCCAAGCAGGCACAGAAATATTTTGCAGTTAATTGTGCCGAACTAGTGGGTGTCCTTCCATCTGCTCTCCTTGATGATTGGCAGAGCAGCTTTTTCTAGGTTTGTTTCAAGCGCTGTTATCTCGCTCCCTTATTGCCTATACAAAGTAATTGAGTCGGGACATTAAACCGCTAACGATAAAAAGAATTTTGTGAGATACAGAGTGGTCTGAAGTAGAATTGGGGCTGGTAACCCATGCTGTCTAGGACAGGAGATAAACTGTAGGGTTGATTGATTCGGTTTTCGGGGAGTTGAAGGGTAGTAATGGCCAGATCTTTTTAAGCTTGTCATCTTTAAAGTCCATCATCATTAAACACTATGGAAAAATTAACCAGGGCATGCTGTACAGAAAATTAGCTGCATCATTTCTAGCAAACAGAAGGGTCTTTATCGAGTCTAATCTGTCTAGAAAAAGATCCATCTCAAGGTTCTCTATGAATGAAAATAAACCTCATTTGGTAAAATTTATACCAAGAAATCTTTTGTGGTTTTGAATAGGGTAATGGTTGGGCAGTTCATTGTATGGTACAGCTCCTTCCCTCCCTGAAGTGGGAAACCCTACATGGATCCAACCTTTGTTATTGGTCTTCATATAATTTTTAAAAACTGCGAAACTGTAAGAATCTTTTATGAAATATCAACAGAAGCCTCTCCCTAACTGTTATTTTGCCTAAGGCAGGGGTAGGCAAACTTGGCTCTTCTGTGACTTGTGGACTTCAACTCCCAGAATTCCTGAGCCAATCATGCTTGCTCAGGAATTCTGGGGATTGAAGTCCACATGACATAGAAGAGCCAACTTTGTCTACCCCCTGGCCTAAGGGCATCTTGACTTGGCATTGAAAAAAGGAGGGTCGTAGGGTGGGGGATTGCGTGTGCATGTGCATGCGTGGGAGCATTTGTGCATGTGTGTGTGTGTGTCACACATGCAGTGCATTATGGGTGCCAGTATGCACACGTGCTATCACATGCAATGAGAAAAAAGTTAGCCATCACTGCAATATATTCTCTTCTGTGTTTATTTGATTTTTTGATAAGAATGACATCTTCAATGACCCAAGTGATAGAATGAAGAAATAAACTTGATCGCCTTCCTTCTGATATTTACCTTAAACTGAAACACACTCTCTCCAAGCTACCTTTCTGTTTTGGTGGTGTATGCAGGAAATCCAGAGAAATCCTGTTTTTTATTTCTGTCCTTGAATGAAAGAGCATTAGGTAGATATGCTTGAACTGAAACTCTGCAAGACGGAGAGTGTCTACTGTTTTGCTCTCCTAGCTTCCTTCTTAACCAGGTTGATACTTTTTTTAATCTTAAAAAAAACCAAATGGTTGATGTGACAGAGGGAGCAAAACTTAGACATTGTGTAATGCACAATTAAGGAGATGCGGTGGCTCACTGGCTAAGACGTTGAGCTTGTCGATGAGAAGGTCGCAGTTCAGCAGTTCGAATCCCTAGCTCTGTGTAATGGGGTGAGCAGCTTAGCCAACCTAGCAGTTCGAAAGCAGATAAAAAAATAGAAATAGAAATATAGGGACCATCTTTGATGGGAAGGCAACAGCCCACCATGTGCCTTCGGCATTGAGTCATGTCAGCCACATGATCATGGAGAAACGTCCTCAGACAGCACTTAGGCTTAGAAGGAAGAGGGAGATTGTGATCCCCTTATATAGAGCGCTGGTGAGACCACATTTGGAATACTGTGTTCAGTTCTGGAGACCTCACCTACAAAAAGATATTGACAAAATTGAACGGGTCCAAAGACGGGCTACAAGAATGGTGGAAGGTCTTAAGCATAAAACTTATCAGGAAAGACTTAATGAACTCAATCTGTATAGTCTGGAGGACAGAAGGAAAAGGGGGGACATGATCGAAACATTTAAATATGTTAAAGGGTTAAATAAGGTTCAGGAGGGAAGTGTTTTTAATAGGAAAGTGAACACAAGAACAAGGGGACACAATCTGAAGTTAGTTGGTGGAATGATCAAAGGCAACATGAGAAAATATTATTTTACTGAAAGAGTAGTAGATCCTTGGAACAAACTTCCAGCAGACGTGGTTGGTAAATCCACAGTAACTGAATGTAAACATGCCTGGGATAAACATATATCCATTGTAAGATAAAATACAGGAAATAGTACAGGGGCAGACTAGATGGACCATGAGGTCTTTTTCTGCCGTCAGTCTTCTATGTTTCTATGTTTGTAAACGGAGATGCGGAGAAAGAGTTGAGGAGAAACCCAAGAGCTGGAAACGATTAACACTCATTTGTTGGGGAACCTTTACCTTTAATGCACAATTTATGTGACCAAGCATGTATTTTTCCAAACAGGAAAGAGGAGAACTGATCTTATATGAACCTGTTCAATAAACCAGTAGTCTGAGCAATTGTTTACATGAATAAAACTGAGTACTGTGTTGTGCAAACTGACTCTAAGCTGGTTAAATTAAAGCATCAGGCCATTGCTTTTCCAATACCACCCACTCAGGCCCATCCGCCAAGGTGAAACAAACATCCTTTTATTTTTTTTTGTGGTTTCGTTCGTTAGCATCTCCTCAAGAATTATGGCCAAGAAGTCTCAAAAAGTTGGCTTTTTGGCTAGATCATAGGGGCCACAAGATCCAAACATCCACAAGAGGTGCTTTGAAATGATCTGGACACATTTCACGGGGAAGCACAGTTGAGTCTTGTTAGAGTCTTAGATAGTTGTGGCCGAAAAGTCATATTTGGTTTGATTTTGGGAGGTGATCTCACTAACTGTGTTTAAGGAACATACTAAAAAAAATAGTGAGAAATTTGTAATCTGAGGCTAGACTGATGGCTGGTTTACTTCTATGCACCACACATGGCTGGCTATATCAAAGGAAGTCTTAGGTATTAAGGCTGCTATCGGGTGTACAGGTCGTCCTCAACTTATGACTAAAGTTGAGCCCAAAATTTCTCTTGTTAAACGAGACATTTGTTAAGTGACTGTTACCCCATTTTATGACCTTTCTGGTCACAGTTAAGTGAATCATCACAATTGTTAAATCAGTAACAAAGTTTTTAAGTGAATCTGATTTCCTCATTGACTTTGCTTATCAGAAAGTCAGAAAAGATGATCACATGACTCAGGGACACTTGAATTGTCATAAATATGAGTGAATTGCCAAGTATCTGAATTTTCTTGATGAACTTATATTTCCTTTTATGAACTCTGAGAGCATATGCACCAAGACAAATTCCTTGTGTGTTCAATTGGCCAATAAAATTCTGTTCCGTTCTGCTTCGTCCCCTAGAAAGGGGCAGCACAACAAATTTAATTGATAAATAAATTTAATTAATAAATTATATTCTATTCGAACCACGTGACCATGGGGATGCTGCAATGGTCCCGTAAGTCACTTTTTTTCAATGTCGTTGTGACTTTGAACCTCACTAAACGAATAGTTGAAAATCATGGACTATCTGCACTGGGCTGTGATGGGAATAATTATACAGTGCAATTATATAGTGAGAATGTTAGATTAGAACTGGGAAGGTCTGGATTCGGGCCTGTCCTTAGCCTTGGCAACTCAGGGGCTGACTTGGGTCAAGTCACTCTCTCTCAAACCAGTATATTGTATGCAGTTGTTGTTGTAACAAAAAAAAAATGGGAATGCTATATACACTGTTTTGTCCTACTGGAGGAAAGAGGGAAGGATATTAATTTAATAAGTCAAAAGAAAAAAGTTAATAGGGTTTCCTTTTCAGTTTTAGGAACGTTTCTGAATGTATGAAAAGGAAAAGCCAAATTGGAAATTGCTGGGCCTAATTTACAGAGCTTTGGAGGGCTTTATTTTTTTATTTTTTAAAAAGTTAGAATTAATCCTTTCTGTATTTCTGGGCTAAATTTAAAAACAAACAAACATCATATTCAACAGTTTGACTAAGAGGAGAATGGAAGATGTAAGAAAGAGGAAGATTCTTTCTTTTCTGCCGGAAGAGCTGCTTTTGCTTTTTATTTTTAGCAAATTGGCGCCTGAACTTCCCAAATACTAAAGAGGGAACGTTTGAAAATGGAAGGCCTTGCAGCTGTACCCTGCAGATTTGAACTGGACTTTATGACCAGTATGAAGGGCTCTTTCTTCCTTTTTCAAAGTGCTGGCGATGCTCATTCTCTATAGAAGAATGCTGGAGCTGCATCTGCTTTTACTTAAGTTTTTTTTTTTTAAAAAAAGGTTAAGAGCCAAAATCTCCATTCATCGTGGACTAGACTGTTAAAGACGCATCCCTCTTTAACATCTTACTATCTTAGGCATGGTATCATATTTATTCTGCAAATGCTTTCTTGCTATATTTTGAAAGAGAGGGAGAGTTATGTAAGGTTTATTTAAAACAAACAAACAAACAAACAAACAAACTAAAATAAGTATATTTTCTTGAACATTTGAACATACCTGGAGACGATGCTTGGTCAAGGTAGCATACAAAACAGCTGGGAGATTCAGATGCCTATGAGTGAGCATATACAGTAATCCCTCGCTACTTCGCGGTTCATCTTTTATGGATTTGCTACTTCACAAGTTTAAAAATTTAAATCTATTAAAAATTCATAAAATTCTTCTACAGTACTACTGTACTCTATTAAAGAAACTGGTAGGATATCACATGTAGTTCCAGCTACATTAGAGAATGACTGTTTAATGCAAAGGGTGGGTTTTAAAAGTCCAAATACTTGTTAAATACATAAAAAAATATCTTTCCTCTACTTCGCGGAAATTCGTTTTTCACGGGTGGTCTTGGAATGCATCCCCCGCGAAAAACGAGGAATCACCGTATTTTATAATCTGACTTTTGTATCTAGTTAACCTCTTCCTTCTGAAACACAGAAATGCATAGAAATATTTCCAATTGCCTAAAACAGGGGTGTGGACCGGATTCAGCTTGCACGATACTGAGATCTGGCCCATGGGAAACAATGAAGGACCAGCTCGTGGTGCCCCTGCCAGTGAAAACGGAGGTCGGGTGGGCCACCTATGGCCCTCCCAGGCTCCGTTTTCAGCCATGATGGCCTCCTGCAGCCCTCTGCCAATGAAAACAGAGTTTGAGGAAACTGCACATGGCCCACCCGGGCTCTGTTTTCACTGGCTGAGGGCTGCAGGAGGCTGTTGCACTCAAAAATAGAGATCCCGGGCGGGCTACACGTGGGCCCTCTGGGTTCTGTTTTAGCTGGCAGAGGGTTGTAGGAGTCCATCGTGGCCGGAAACACAGCCTCAATATTCTGCCACATGTTGGGCAGATGTGTGGTCACCATTGTTGCAGCATTTGCAGCTCTGGCTTTGCAGAGTGCTTGCTTCTCTTCTGTCCATCGCAGGCAATGCAAACATGATATACAGTAGTTGTACGCAAGCACCTTTGTTGTCTACAAATCGAATCCTCTGATACAAAAAAATCTCATGTTAATTATTTAAAGATGAATCCTGTCACCGCTTATTCAATGTTCTTCACAAGGAACCGTGCATATCTTAGAACAAAATAATATGACGTAGCCTTCTTAGTATTGTAACTGCTTAAGAATCCTGATTAGGGGTTGGATGGATATCCCCCTGAGGTCTGTTTTTTTTTTCTAGCATGTTTCTGCTAGCAGGGTAATGTCATTATTATTTATAACTGTTTTCCTGCTTTCAGCCCTGCATATGTTTTAGTCCTCCACAGAATGAAAGCAGACAGATCATTAAACTGGCCCTTAAGCCTTCATTCATTAGCCTAATAGTGTGGTTCTTGGAAATAATCTTGCAACTTTCTAGGAATCCAGGTCTACATCCTTTTTTTAAAAAAAAGTTAAAGCTATATTTCCTTTAAGATGGGTCAGGACACCTGTTGGAGAAATGAGACATATCTCTATAGAATCCAGTCCTCCGCAACAATATTCCCTCTAATTTTTTTCAGTGTGTGCGGAAAAGTATAGCGTTTGAGCAGCACATTTTCATACCTAAGCACCTGAATTTTTTTCACAGATGTCACCCAAGGCAACAATGAAATCAGTATTACAGTACTGTATTTGAAACTCAAAGTTATGTTTATTCAATGTACCCACTTAATTAAAAGTATTATGTATCAGTATCACTTATAATATTGCACGTCTGCAATATTAAAATACTTGGATGGTGTTTATGGTAATGTACATGGTTAGTCACTGAAAGTCTGTTTCATCTTACAGTTTCTCACATCTTTTCTTTAACGACCATTCCGAGTACACTTTGTCGAGATCAGTTTGGGCCCCTAAAGTCTGGTAAAATCAGATTTACAGCAGCATATGCAAATGCTCAGTTTGCAGCTGATTGCGAGCTTTGGTCTTGGTGGCATTCATCAGGCTGAATTCAAAGTTACAATGACCTATGCAGGCAAGGATGCTTGGCTGCATAGCTAGAGGTATAACAAGCAGGAAGAGGGAGATTATGATCCCGCTATAGAGAGCGCTGGTGAGACCACATTTGGAATACTGTGTTCAGTTATGGAGACCTCACCTACCAAAAGATATTGACAAAATTGAACGGGTCCAAAGACGGGCTACAAGAATGGTGGAAGGTCTTAAGCATAAAACGTATCAGGAAAGACTTAATGAACTCAATCTGTAGAGTCTGGAGGACAGAAGGAAAAGGGGGGGGGACATGATTGAAACATTTAAATATGTTAAAGGGTTAAATAAGGTTCAGGAGGGAAGTGTTTTTAATAGGAAAGTGAACACAAGAACAAGGGGACACAATCTGAAGTTAGTTGGGGGAAAGATCAAAAGCAACATGAGAAAATATTATTTTACTGAAAGAGTAGTAGATCCTTGGAACAAACTTCCAGCAGACGTGGTTGGTAAATCCACAGTAACTGAATTTAAACATGCCTGGGATAAACCTATATCCATCCTAAGATAAAATACAGAAAATAGTATAAGGGCAGACTAGATGGACCATGAGGTCTTTTTCTGCCGTCAGACTTCTATGTTTCTATGTTTCTATGACATTGGAAAAATTAACTTAGGACCGTTTTTCACAGTTATGACATTTCCAGCATCCCCATGATTGTGTGATCAAAATTCAAATGCTTGGCAACCGGTTCATATTTATGGCTGTTGCTGTATCCCAAGGTCATGTGATCCCCTTTTGCAAACATCTGATAAGCAAAATCAATGTGGGAGCCAGGTTCATTTAACTATTGGGTTACTAACTTTATCAACTACAATGATTCACTTAAACACTGAGATGGGGCAAAATTCCCACAACAAATGTTTCACTTAGCAGTTGGGCTCAATTTTGGTGGTAAGTTGAGGACTAGCTGTTTAGAACAGTGTTTTATTTATTCTGGGACCAGCTTATTTATTACAGATTCTTTCCTCATATTTCTTCCTCCTTTCCCCTTCTTCTTCCTCCTTCTTCCTCTTTTTCCTCCTTCTTCCTCCCTCCCTCCTTCCCTCCTCCTCCTCCGCTGTTTTATTTCTACAAATGTATTTGCTAGAAGAGATTTACAGTTTGTGTGTATTGAAGAGACTGGAGGAAATATTGTGATGGAAGCTTTGCATGTTGATAATAGGCAATATGAATGTTTTGTCTCCCAAATAATTAAACTTATTTTCTGGACGATCATATACTTTTTCGGCAAGAAGAAAATGCTATATTCAGTGCCTTCTACTGTATCTCTCCATTTAGAAAAGGATTAAAAAGTAGGTTGACATGCAGCCTGAATATGATTTTACTGAAAGAGTAGTAGATCCTTGGAACAAACTTTCAGCAGACGTGGTTGGTAAATCCACAGTAACTGAAAACTGAATTTAAACATGCCTGGGATAAACATATATCCATCCTAAGATAAAATACAGGAAATAGTATAAGGGCAGACTAGATGGACCATGAGGTCTTTTTCTGCCGTCAGTCTCCTATGTTTCTATGAATAGACAATCTAGGAACAGAGTGTATGGAAACAGTAGTGTTAGGAGCGTACACCCAGTCCTGAAAGGTAGGCAAAGCAAGGAAGCTCTTGTATTTTATTTTTTTTTAAGAAACAGAAGCCCTTCAGTCCCCATGTTGTTATTTGGCCTGAGGTTTTGTTTTGGAGACCTTCGAAGATATATCTCTTTCCATGACAGCCTGTGTAAATCTAGAGCGGGGCTTGGGATTCTCCAGAAGCTCTTTGACAAGGTTGTCAGGGAACGATTTATGTTCAGGAGAAAGGAGAGGGCCAGTGGTGGGGAACAAAATGCCTTTTGTGTCTGAGTGGCAGGTCCCAGGGGTCGGCAATAGGATAGTCTTGTTAAGATGTCATAACAGCAGAACAAACTCAAGCTTTGGGACTGCTATGACTTTCTTGAACAGATCTGCAGCTATTGTGCATGCTGTTGTAGGCATCGGTTCGAAACCTTCCATTTTTCTACAGGCTCCTTGGCATTAGGCATTATAGAAACATAGAAGACTGACGGCAGAAAAAGACCTCATGGTCCAACTAGTCTGCCCTTATACTATTTCCTGTATTTTATCTTACAATGGATATATGTTTATCCCAGGGATGTTTAAATTCAGTTACTGTGGATTTACAAACCACGTCTGCTGGAAGTTTGTTCCAAGGATCTACTACTCTTTCAGTAAAATAATATTTTCTCACGTTGCTTTTGATCTTTCCCCCAACTAACTTCAGATTGTGTCCCCTTGTTCTTGTGTTCACTTTCCTATTAAAAACACTTCCCTCCTGAACCTTATTTAACCCTTTAACATATTTAAATGTTTCGATCATGTCCCCCCTTTTCCTTCTGTCCTCCAGACTGTACAGATTGAGTTCATTAAGTCTTTCCTGATACGTTTTATGCTTAAGACCTTCCACCATTCTTGTAGCCCGTCTTTGGACCTGTTCAATTTTGTCAATATCTTTTTGTAGGTGAGGTCTCCAGAACTGAACAGGGGAATTCCAAATGTGGTCTCACCAGCGCTCTATATAAGGGGATCACAATCTCCCTCTTCTTGCTTGTTATACCTCTAGCTATGCAGCCAAGCATCCTACTTGCTTTTCCTACTGCCCGACCACACTGCTCACCCATTTTGAGACTGTCAGAAATCATTACCCCTAAATCCTTCTCTTCTGAAGTTTTTGCTAACACAGAACTGCCAATAAAATACTCAGATTGAGGATTCCTTTTCCCCAAGTGCATTATTTTACATTTGGAAACATTAAACTGCCGTTTCCATTGCTTTGACCATTTATCTAGTAAAGCTAAATCATTTACCATATTACAGGCCCCTCTAGGAATATCAACCCTATTGCACACTTTAGAGTCAATAGGCAAACCTTCCCTACCAAACCTTCCCCTATGTCACTCACAAACATATTAAAAAGAATAGGACCCAGAACAGACCCTTGTGGCACACCGCTTGTAACCTGTCTCTGCTCAGAATACTCGCCATTAACAATAACTCTCTGATGTCTATGCTTCAGCCAGCTTGAAATCCACTGAACTATCCAGGGATTAAGTCCAATCTTCACTAATTTATCTATCAGCTCTTTATGTGGAACCGTATCAAAGGCTTTGCTGAAGTCAAGATAGGCAATATCCACGGCACCACCTTCATCCAACACCTTTGTGACATAGTCAAAGAAATCAATGAGATTAGTCTGACATGATTTGCCTTCAGTAAAGCCATGCTGATTTGGGTCCAATAAGTTATTGTTTTTTATCTCTTTTAAGAATTTTTAGAAAAATTATATTGCTGCCTACTCGCACATGGAGACTCAAAAGTGGCTTACAAGTATATAAAAACACCATATAAAAGAAAGAAAAATAATAAAATAATGACCCACCACCACCACCCTGGCGACAGCCACACATTCATACCAGCCATTTAATGGGCGCCATCCCACTCTGGGTTCCCCAGGCCTGCTGAAAGAAACAAATCTGCAGGGAATTCCGAAAGCGTGTTAATCTCCAGGCGGATGATGTTCCAGAGAGAGGGAGTCACCACGGAGAAGGCCCTTCTTCTGGATCCCGCCACATGTATCTTAGGGGACAGGACCCATCACATTCTTTGCCTCCCTGCTCTAGTGGGTCAGGTAGATGTGACCTGTAAGAGACAAGGCAATTGTTTGCATAAGGATTTCACAAAATGTATTTTGCGTGAAATATAGTTTGTGAAATCCTTACACAAACAAGCACCCTGCGGTGCTACTGGCCTTCTGCAGCTTGATTCAGTTGGTGCTTTTATGATTTAAGACTCGGAACTGGAATTTAATAATCCAACTCTACTTACTCTTAGCTATAGGCTCTGCACTGTCCCTTATGGTCCTGGATTGAAAGCAAGATAAAAATTCCAACGTAAGCAAGGGCTGGGAATCAGAGGGATTTTGTAACATTCATAGATTGAGATAGTGCTTTTTAGTTGGACAGAGGTCCCAACTGGGGATTGTTACTACCTTGGCTTGGTGTAATATGTTTGTTTTAATATACAGTATCTTAAGCATGCTCATGGGGAACCTTTCTACCAATAATGCTTTGAATGATTGAATCTGTCAGTTTCATTCCTGGTGTTTTTAGATTCAGGATTACAGGAATGTATCATTCTTTAAAACCCTTCCACCACCCACACACCCCCCCCCCCCACACACACACCCCTGCTGCCCTTTTCCAAACCCATTCACTCTTTGGATGCTGTGATACTTTTTCATTCTTATTGCTGTTTTTCATTCTTATTGCTTTGGTGTCGGAGCCCCTTAGGGTTAATGGTATTGACTTTGAGGTTTTGATGGCCATTTATTTTATGTGCATGTGATTTGGCAAAGCTCAGAGGCATAGAAGATGGGCAGCAATTAGCAGATAGCAACTGTACCATTTAGGAATCTTCCCAACAAATTGACTGAAATGACGCAAGAGACCTGTGTGTGAATTAGTGGCTTGCTTACCAAGCAGGACCATAAATATCCCTCCAAAAAAATGTACGTTTTCTGCGGGAGATCTCTGGCTGCCTATATACAGTGGTACCTCTACTTACGAACTTAATTCATTCCGTGACCAGGTTCTTAAGTAGAAACGTTTGTAAGAAGAAGCAATTTTTCCCATAGGAATCAATGTAAAAGCAAATAATGCGTGAGATTGGGGAAACCCCAGGGAAGATGGAAGTCCTATTTCCTCCCAGGAAATTCCTAGAGAGGCCCCACAGAGACTTCTTCCTGCCTTTTCCAGCCCTGTTTCCTCCCATGAGATTCCTAGAGAGGCCCCACAGAGGCTTCTCCCTGCCTTTTCTGGCTACAGTTTCGGAGGGTTGGGTTTGTAAGTGGAAAATGGTTCTTGAGAAGAGGCAAAAAATCTTGAACACCCAGTTCTTATCTAGGAAAGGTCTTAAGTAGAGGTGTACTATATCCTTCAATCTTTTCTCTCATTTCAGACTGCGGGGCGGGGTACAGTTTTCTCTGTGAACATTAGAACATTTGATGTTCAGATGTTAAAATATAAGGACACTTTTGATGGATTAGATACTGAAGAAGGGCAACAGAGGAACAAGATGAGTTTCCTGGGATTTATTAGTGGCTTGCTGGATCAAGTTAAGGCCTGTCTAGGTCATTTACCAGTCAATAATTAGCTGTAGTCCTCGAGGAACATATGATGTCAACTACTATTTCTCTCCAGCCTTTGGTCCTTTGTTTGAACATGAATGTTCTATTTTCAGGTGTTCTCAACTCTCTCTTATCCTACCAATCAGCCTGTCAAAGAATCTGGACTCTACCATGGCAGAAACAAAGCGAACAAAATAGTTTTGGGGAAAGGATATTTATTAGTAGTGTGCATAACATCATCAAATCTGAATTCTTTGTAGTGCCCTGTTTGAACGAGTTTCAGAACCTCTGTATGATACGGAGCTGGTACTAATGCAGGATTGAAACGTGAAACATTGTCACATTTTACATTATACCATATGTTTTATAGGCATTTATGTGTTTGAAAGTTGCATGGGGGAAGAGGAGTTGACTGCTTGAAGTAATGCACAGCGACAGAGGTACAATTATATCTGCAAGTTAGGAAGAGGACATTAACCCTGGATGTCTTAAGGTCCTCTCCAGCCAGGGATGTGTTTAAAGTAGGCGATAACTAGTTCTGATGATGCAGTATTATGCTTTTAAAAACTGAACATTTCAGCAAAGATATGCTGAGGATTCACAACAGTACCAGTAAGAACGGGATTCTCCAACCACAACTCCACTAACGCTTCCAATAAAATAGAGCTTTCTCATTATTTTGGTTATCACAAATTCAGGAAATTGCCCTGAATAATATAATTGAAGTGAAATTGAAATCCCTGAGGAATACATTGGGTTTTTTAAAAATGTAAGAATAGCAGAAAAAAACGTAATTATAATTAACAATAACTTTGGTTTCGTTTAGATTACTCAGGAAACTGAAGAGGGGATAGCAAGTTATTTCTACTTGTGTGGATGGCAAAAGTACTTAAAAAGGATTTCCCCCACTCCTGATCTAACCACCCTCTTTAATAAATTGTAATATCTGCACATAAAAATGTGGGATAAATATGGATCCACCCATCCCAATATTGTAGATTTTGTTATGTTAAGGATTATTACTGTGTTTTCCCGAAAATACGACCCTGTCTTTTTTTTTTTTGAACCCTGAAATAAGTGCTTGGTCTTATTGCCATGCACTAAAAAGCCTGATTGGGCTTATTATCAGGGCATGTCTTATTTTGGGGGAAACAGAGTATGTTATGTTAAGGAAATCAATATAAGTTATTAATTAGGTCCTTAACTTCAAGTAGTTAGCTCCAATATAATTAGACCTGCAATTTCTTAAAATACAATCCTTGCACATCAATCCTATGCTAAAGTCTTCGGAGAGGGGCGGCATACAAATCTAATAAACTATAACTATAAAAACACATAGTTTTTCCCACTCATTCTGGACAAACTAGATGCCTGGAAAACTCAATTGTTAAATGTGTTGCTAAGCTTTCTTCCCTGCTGTGCCTGGTCAAGCAGGATGAAGTGTTCTACACAGAGTAGCTACTAGAGTATCTACATGTGTAAGAATCTTAACTCCTCATTCTCTGGTTGGCCATCACCCCAGCCTCTCAAACATTCCCCTGGGATAAAGAGTCAATGGCTTATCTTTCAGCTTCTTTCCAATCACAGACTTTATCAGGATCTCTGAGGATGGTCTCCTAACAGAACTCATTACTTATTAACGTTTAGTATTGAATGAAACAGAATTATCGTACTTTTTGGACACACCTTTTTTCCTCCCTAAAAGAGTCTGAAAATTTGGGTGCATCTTATACTGCGAATGTATGAGCTTTTTGGAAGCTTTTTTAAAAAAGTCTTTACAGGCTTTTTTTCATTGCTACTTGCTCCAAATAAAGTTTTTTTCCATCCCTAACTAGGTGCTAATGATCTTCCCAGCTATTAAGGCTTGCAGGCTTTTTCATTATTACTCTCTCTGGAGAAGTTTTTTTAAAGCCCTAATCAGTGGATAAAATAATATGCTGAAGGTGACCAGACTAAGGATGCTAGGCAGATGAACACCTGGTAGGCAGATTTCCTACCCTATTTTCCTCCCCCCAAATTAAGGTGCATCTTAGACTCCACAAAATACGGTATGTGAAAAACATTCTTAATGCTTGTGTGCTGTTTTACCTCTTCATTTGGAAAGAATTTGTCTCTCTCAAAGGGCAAACAGATTGAGGCAATGGACAGCTTTCTGAAAGACATCCTTTAGCCAAACGTATGCTCCGTTTGCAGAAAACAACTGTTCCATGCAGAAATAATTGCATCAGAAGCTTGCTTGTAGCAAAAGCAGGCAAGCACTCTTTTCCCATCCAGGGCTCATTCGCATCAGAGGTAATCTCTTAGAGCAGTGTTTCCCAACCTTGGCAACTTGAAGATATTTGGACTTCAACTCCCAGAATTCCCCAGCCAGCATTCACCAAGGTTGGGAAACGCTGTCTTAGAGAACCCTAAGCTGGCTGGGCAGTGAACAAGGCCAGAGTTTATCCCACACGGCTTTCCTTGTTCTTGTAAGATCATCACCGCGTCACACTTGTTCCCCTTGTTTTGCATCTTTTAAGAATCCAGAGGGAAAGAAATAATTATTTTTAATTGAAAGAATCACTATCCTTGATAGTCTTTATCACATTTGTAGACTGTGCATCTGTCCATGTATACATGTGGTCTATTAGCCCAGCACTCCCAACCTTTTGGGTGCCAGGGACCGATTCTGCGGAGGGCAGGTTTTTTTAAATAAAACTTTATTGGATTTTTCATAAAATGTCAAAACCAACAAACATACATTTAACATAAATTTGGGGTTGCAATACCCCTGCTTTTTCTAGAAGTTAAGTTTCCATATAGAAAAAAGAATACCTTATTAATGCTTCAAGTCTACTTAATACTTTAAGTGAAAAGAAGAAACTCTATTTGATCTTATATAAGAAAAACTTTCATTTATAGACTAAATAAAACACAAAATGTAAGTCATACACTCTTCTTTTTCTTATTTATCCATATATACACTTTATTCCATACTACATAAAATTCTGATTCTTCTTGGTCTTTTAACCTTCTTGTCATCATATCCATTTCAGCGCAATCTAATATTTTCTTGATAACCTCTTCTTCTTTGGGGATATTTTCCCCTTTCCAATTTTGCTCATCTGCGGAGGGCAGTTTTATCTGAGGACTGGGAGAGGGATGATGTCACACACTGCCTGGATCCTGTGCATCAGGTTGGGTTCCTCCCAGATCGGACCGGATCGCTGCTGGTGTCATATAACTGGATCGGCGCGCAAAATATCACAATGCGAAACGGTGGGGAAAGTAAGTGGAACCCACCCCTGCCATGCATACATAGATGGAGCTTTACTCAATTGCCCGGCCAGCAATGATCCCTCTAACGTTAGAAAATGGCACACGGCAATTGGGAACTGCTGTGCATCATTCTGTAGTCATGTACACAGGTGCGCAGTCGCTCAGCCTCCGATATTAGAAAGTGGTGTGTGCCCTTCTCTCACTATGTGCGCGATCACGCGGCTGCACAGCTTAAAGGGAACGTTGGTGGTCAGTCCCTGGCGGGCCATAGACCAGTGCCGGGTCACAACCCAAGGGTTGGAGACCTCTGTATTAGCCGATACACATCTCTATTCCACCACCACCCACAATTTCTCACCCCAACTTCCCATGCTTTCTATTTAGTTTTCTTGTCTCTTGTCACACATTTCTCTTTTCCAATTCGCCTTGGGCTTGTTGTCTTACACGTTTTGGCCTGATATAATCTAATTGATGGTCATCAGAAAAGCCAGTGCATGTACAAGCATGGAAATTCAATCATGTAGCTCAACAGCTAAGCATTTATTTGAAAGAAGCTTTCTAGGTCTGTTGCTAGCCCTCCAAACTGGGGTCTATTCCTGTTGGTGTTTTGTTGAGATGGAAGTTGATATGAAGTATAGCAGCTTAAAGAATGAGAAAAAGAGACTGCTAGAAAGTCATGCATGACTTTAGAAAGCTAACTATACAGCAGAGTGATTTTTTTTAAAGGTACTACCTTTTTAATTATTATAATTGTATAATGCTGAATCCGTCAGAATGACATATAGCAGTGATGGGCGAACCTATGGCATGGGTGCCATAGGTGGCATGCAGAGCAATATCTGCTGGCACACGAGCCTTTGCCAATCTCAGCTCCAACGTACATGTGTGTGCCAGCCAGAGGTGGAGGAGAGCGAAACAGGAGCCTACTGGGCACATCAGCAGTTGGAAAACAGGCCGTTTCCAACCTCCAGGGGGCCTCTGGTGGGGTGGGGGAAGCTATTTTCACCCTCCCCAGGCATTGAATTATTGGTGTGGGCACTTGCGCATCCATGATAGTGTGCACACATGCTCTTTCGGCACCCGATAGAAAAAAGGTTCGCCATCACTGATACATAGCAAGACCAAACAATGAAAATGTTCACTGTAGTAGACCAACATATATCCATGATAACAAAGCAAACTGCCTTAGAAATAAATTTACTATCTCAATCAGTAATAATAATAATAATGAAAGTGGCAGAGTTACCATCAGCCAGCTCAGCGGAGGAGCAATAATTGGTTGGTAATAACTCAGCAGTGAAGTAATTAACTACTAAGTGAAGAGGTGTACATTGATGACCTTGGATTACGTGTATGTGTACGTCACATGTTTTTGCTGAATTTGAAAATTTTATATATATATATATATATATATATATATATATATATATATATACATACTATAAAAATATAATTAATATAATATAATATATATATAAGTGTGTGTGTGTGTGTGTGTGTGTGTGTGTGTATGAAGACTGCTAGTAAAACTGGAGCCTAAAAAATAGGAGAGCCTAAGGAAAAAATTCAAAGTTGCTTGCCTTCATTGTCAGTGTAAGAGGGAGGGAAGGAGCAATGTTATCAGATTTTCAGAATGAAGTTGTTCTAGACTATATTAATGAGATAGAGTTCCACCTTGGGAGGCCTGCTTTCTGACATGGTCTGCTTCCAAGGGCTGATACATTTATATGCTCTTTGGAAGAACTCAGTTGTTGTCATTTTCCAGAATGACTTCTGAGGAAGGCCATTCAGTTAGATTGGAAGTACAGTATAACCAAAAGCAGTGTCTCCTGGCTTCATCCTCCTTCACTTCACAGAAACTGAGAACAGCCCCCAGTTTCTTCTGCAATAATATATAGAACCGGGGTGGCGCAGCAGGTAGAGTGCTGTACTGTAAGTCACTGAAGCTGACTATAGATCTGAAGGTCAACGGTTCAAATCTCATCACCAGCTCAAGGTTGACTCAGCCTTCCATCCTTCCGAGGTGGGTAAAATGAGGACCTGGATTGTGGGGGCAATAGGCTGGCTGTGTTAAAAAGTGCTATTGCTAACATGTTGTAAGCCGCCCTGAGTCTAAGGCAGGGGTCCTCAAACTTGGCAACTTTAAGACTCGTGGACTTCAACTCCCAGAATTCTCCAGCCAGAAATGCTGGCTGGAGAATTCTGGGAGTTGAAGTCCACAAGTCTTAAAGTTGCCAAGTTTGAAGACCTCTGGTCTAAGGAGAAGGGTGGCATAAAAATCAAATAAGTAAGTAAGTAAGTAAGTAAGTAAGTAAGTAAGTAAGTAAGTAAGTAAGTAAGTAAGTAAGTGATTCCAACTGGGGTACAGATGTGATCCTACAGATATTAACTTCTCTGTCTCCCCCAACCTGTTGCCTTCTGTATATGCTGAGAATAAAGTTCCAGGGAATTTAGCACACATGAGTGTTGACAGATTGGGGGAGGCCATGCTAGAAGAATGGTACATGCAATGAGGAAGAAAGTTGCAATCTGACCAAGTGGCTGTCTGTGTTTACAGCTTCTAAGTGAACAGAATTGGTTCATGTTCTCTTGGGGTGGCCCAGAGGTGGGCTGCTAAGGTGGAACGGTGATGTGTGCTCGCCCCCATGGCTCTGAGTGCTAGCGGAGTCCAGCTCAATTATGCTACTGCACCTGGGCAGGTAGCGAAATTGCATGTGACCACATGATTGTCAAGCCACTCCTACCCAGTCACATGACCATCAAGCCACACCCACAAATAAGCCACACCCATAGTGTGGCAGTAAAAGTAATGGCTACAGATTTGACTTACACATAACAATTTTTAGATTAAAGCATTCGGCATGCTTCTGATTCACCATTTTTGTAATTATTTAAATAATTTTGTGAGATAGGCACATATGGCCATCCTCTGGCTGAGTCAAAGTGAATAATGGTTGGCCTTAAAGCTATTAAAATCAGATTTGAAATGTGGACTCCCCCTCTCCTACAGTCCACATTCTTAAGGTGAAATTTTAGAAGGAGCTCCTGAATCACCATAGTAGTTTTTGTAAAAAGTCAGATTTGAGATTCTTAAAATTTTTCCAGTGCAAATACTATATAATTTAAAACCATGGTTCCTGGTTTGTGTCTTTATTTAAGCCTTTCATGTATAAATTGTGAATTCCTGATTTATTCAAATTAAATGATGTTTAAAATCTTGTTATGTATTTTTGCTCTGCTTTGCTCTGATGAATACCTTTCATTTTAAGAGTGCTCTTTCCTGAAGTATCATGAATATGTATGAGCCCAGTGGCACTGTCAAAGTTGGTGGCTTTTTAAATAGCCAACCTTTGAAATTATTGTCAGAGATATAGAATGTAGAATCATAAGGCTGAAAATGACCTCTGTTTTTTTTTTACAGAAGAATCTAATTTTTTAATGCTTTCTTTTTTTCTTGCCTTTCTTTCCCCAGCACCGAAGACGTGTAGCCCCAAACAATTTGCATGTAAAGATCAGATCACATGTATATCCAAGGGCTGGAGATGTGATGGAGAGAAGGACTGTCCAGATGGCTCTGATGAATCACCAGATATATGTATGTAGCTTTACTTCCTCTTTTCCCTAGTGATTACCGTATTTTTAGAGTATAAGACGCACCTCCATCCCCCGAAAGGAGGGTGGAAATATCGGTGTGTCTTATACACTGAATATTGGCTGTCCTGAAGCCTCGCACAACAATGGAACTGTTTTTGCCTTCTAATTACCCCATCTAGCATGACTAGAGGAGGAATTCTGGGAGTTGAAGTCCATTAGTCTTAATGCTGTCAAGTTTGAAGACCCCTTGGTTAGGAGTACAAGCAGTAATGGGCTGCTGCCCCCAACGGAAGGGACACAGTGGGGGTAGTAGGCTTATGCACTATTTGTTGAATACTTAATAGTTTTTTATTGTCCTTCCTTCTCTAGTACTTTAGTATGATCCTTAATTACTTTTAAAGTATTATTATTTGTTATTATTAATTGGATTTCTTTGCCGCCCCTCTCCTAGAACCCGGGGTGGCTAAAATAGGAAATAATTAAATAGTATGTTTTTACCCATAAACACTTTAATTGTTGTAATTATTATCTAAAACTGAAAAGCAGACAGCATGCACAGACGTTTTGTAATAATTCTCAATTTCGGAAAATGTCATTTATTATTATTATTTATAGCAATTAAAGAAAATTGAGCTACTTGCCTAATCAGTTATCATACTGAACCTTTTGGGTTCAGTACAAAACCTTAAAATGTTACTGTGCTCTTCAACAAATAATGCTGTCTATCATTTGTCCTTTTTGTGGCTATTCAAATAATGTGACCTAATGAAAAAGAGTCCAAGCACCTATTTGAAAAGTTATCTTGGCCTGTAAGCCACTCCCACCCAGTCACATGACCTTTAAGTCACCCCCAGCTACATGATTGTCAAGCTATTCCCACCTGGTCACATGGCTGCCAAGCCACTCCTGCCTGGTCACATGACCATCAAGCCACACCCACAAAATAAGCCACAGCCACAGTGTGGCAGTAAAAATTTTGCCAGCCCCTCACTGGGTGCAAGGGTCTTCAAACTTGATAAGTTTAAAGCCTGTGGACTTCTGTTCCCATTCCCGAGCTAGCATAAGTAGAGGAGGAATTCTGGGAGTCCATTATTCTTAAAGCTGTCAATATTGAAGTTTGTAAAAACTACGTGGTTGAAAAAAGTATACACGTTTGTAAATAGTATTCTGCTATACTGGTATTTTATTAAATAATATATTACTACACCATTTGGTTCGGAATACCTTTCCCCCTTGTTTTTCTCCTCTAAAATCAAATGTGTCTTATACTCTGAAAAACACGGTATTTTTATGTCAATTTTGAGTTGGTGACCTGGATTGCTTTTCCATTCACTTTTTCTGATGGTGCAAAATGCATGGTGTTCTTCTCACAGCTTTGAGGATGTTGAAAAGCAGACAGCACGCACAGACCTTTCCTAACAATTCTCCATTTCAGAAAATGGCATTTATTATTCACTTTCCTGTGCACGTTTTTTTGTGGGCAAGTGTTCCTCATTGGGTTTTAGGCAAAATTGGCTGAGGAAACCTTTCCCCATTTCACTTCCCCTTCTTTTTCCTTTTTTTCTCCCTTTGGCTTCCTCCTGTAGAAGCCTCTGGCCTCTTAGGATGATAGTATTCCTAATTGAAGATTCTTTAAAAATTGTCTCATTATAATCTGCTGAGGAGAAAATTTCTCCAGCAGAAAATTTAACATCAAATGGAGTTGCTGGAGTCTGAACCTGGGGCTTTCTGCCTATAAAGTACAGTGGTACCTCGGTATTCGACCATAATCCATTCCAAAAGTGTGGTCGAGAACCGATTTGGTCGAGTACCGAATTAATTTATCCCATAGGAAATAATGGAAATGGGTTTAATTGGTTTCCAGCCCCTATTTCCTTTATTTCCTATGGGATAAAGATATGAGGTCTAAGCACTCCAAGCTGTAGTAAGGGTGGGGGCAGTTTCGGGGGGGGGCTGCTTTCCTCAGTGGTTCGTCTTCCCTTTAAGCAGTTACACCAACTTTCTCTTTCCCGCGAGTAGCGACGGCAGCAGAGGCTTTCCTTAGAGCAGCAGCAGCGCCGGGAACGTCAGAGGCTTCCCTTTCTCATCTCACGTTCCCGGCGCTGCTGCTGCTCTAAGGAAAGCCTCTGCTGCCGTCGCTACTCTCGGGAAAGAGAAAGTTGGTGTAACTGCTTAAAGGAAAGGAGCTCCCCCAAAACTGCCGGTATTACAGCCGCCCCGCCCCCTCCCTACAGCTTGGAGCACGACTGGGAGGCTGTTTAGTGGGCGGCCAGAATGGGCGTGTCGAATTCCGACTCCCATTCCTTCTCCTCATTTCGGATAATAAACAAAATTTTCTGTGGTTGTTCGGTATCCGAATTTTTGTTCAGATACCGAAGCAAATTTTTGCCGAAAATTTTGTTCGGTATCCGAAATGTACGAGAAAGGAAGCGTTCGAGTACCGAGGTACCACTGTATGTGCTCAGTCATTGAACCATATTCCTTTTGCCATAAATAGGTATGGTAGGGAATGGTCAAAATGCCTTCCCTGCTCCTCCACAACCATTAACAGGATACGTTGAAAGAAAGTTTGGACTTCTTTATAAATGCTAGAAAGTGTCCCTTGGCAGAGGAAGGGGACTCAACACTGTTTTGATTTGTGTGAAATGCCAGGGGAAGAAGTTTTTTTTAGAATAGCCAGCAAGCATTCAGTAGATAGTGGGAAATTCAGGAATGGTTGAAAAATAAACCATTGATGCATGTTGTGCATCAAATATAGGTAGTCATCGACTTACAACAGTTCATTTAGTGACTGTTCAAAGTTCAGTGACACTGGAGAAAGGGACCTAGCACCATTACCTTCGGGACCGTCTTATGCCGCACGAATCCCAGCGACTGACAAGGTCCCACAGAGTTGGCCTTCTCCGGGTCCCGTCAACTAAACAAGGTCGTCTGATGGGCCCCAGGGGAAGAGCCTTCTCTGTGGCGGCCCCAGCCCTCTGGAATCAACTCCCTGCCGGAGATTAGAACCACCCCCACCCTCCTTGCCTTTCATAAGTTACTAAAGACCCACTTATGTCGCCAGGCATGGGGGAACTGAGATACCCCCAGGCTGATACAGTTTACGCATTGTATGATTGTGTTGTATGGTTCCAATGTTGGTTTTAGAATGTTTTTAATATTAGATTTGTTACACTGTCACTATTTTGTTGTGAGCCGCCCCGAGTCTGCAGAGAGGGGCGGCATGTAAGTCTAATAAATTAAATTAAATTAAATTTTTCACACTTATGACTGTTGCAGCATCCCTGGGGCCACATGATTTACATTCAGATGCTTGGCAATTGGTTCATATTGATGACGGGTGCCGTGGTGTCATGTGGATCCCCTTTTATGACCTCCTGACATGCAAAGTCAATGAGGAAGCCAACTTCACTTAACAGCCATGTTACTAATTTAACAACTGCGGGGATTCACTTAACAAACGTGGCAAAAAAAGTCATAACATGGGGCAAAACCCACGTAATTAATTTCTCATTTAGCAATATTTATTTATTTATTTGATTTTTTTATGCCGCCCTTCTCCTTAGACTCTGGGCGGCTTACAACATGTTAGCAATAGCACTTTTTAACAGAGCCAGCCTATTGCCCCCACAATCCGGGTCTTCATGTTACCCACCTCGGAAGGAGGGAAGGCTGAGTCCACCTTGAGCCGGTGATGAGATTTGAACCACTGACCTGCAGATCTAGCAGTCAGCGTTAGTGGCCTGCAGTACTGCACTCTACCCACTGCGCCACCTCGGCTCTTATAAATTTATAAATTTATAAATATAAATTCTGGGATCAGTTATGGACGTAAGCAGGCAGGGGTTCCTACTTACCACCACTTCCAGTGTGCTCCATGAGCAGCTCTGCATGTGTGCTCGCATATTCGAATGAGATTTTGCTTCTGCACATGCGTAGGAAGCAAAATCTCTCTTGTACACGTGTCCACATGCAAGATTTTGCTTCCTGTGCATGCGCAGAAGCACAATTTTGCATGGACGTGCCCACCAGTCACACAGAGCTGTACGCACAGCTCCATTTTCACTACTGGAATTATGTGTGGTCCATACTCGTAGCAACCCACTACTGGACGTAAACCAAGGACTATCTGTAGTTCCCTGCTACCCAGTGAAGGGCTACCAAATTTTTTACTGCCACACTGTGGGTGTGGCTTATGCATATATATTTCTTCCTTGTTTCAGAAAGATGAGTGGCACATCTATTGCAGCTACATGGCTTGTGTCAAAATTGAGATTGCCAGTGATAAGTTAAAAAACTGTGAAGGAAGGAACGAGAAAACCTTAGCAAGTCATTCACCAAATGAAATTGCAAAAATGAGAATTTGTGTTTGTTGAAAATTTGGAGCTATTATTCTACCTGGAGCATTCAAATAGGCCTATCTCAGGGGCAGTGGAGGGCTACCAAAATTTTTACTACCACACTGTGGGCGTGGCTTATGCATTTTCTTTCAACATCTTTCAGTGCAAATTGGGTGCTCTGGGGTGGAGCTCCATTTTCGCTAGCCCACTGCGCCTCCCCCCCGTCCGGCCAGCAGCCCATCCCTGCTGCTACCTAACCTATAACCTTCCTAATTAAAATCAAGAATGGGGCAAAAGAATTTAAATCCACTGGTTCCCCTGCCCTGTTTGAGCTTTGAGACTGTGAGTTAATCCATTAAGATATATGTCTCAGCTTTCGTCCATTATCTTAAGAAAGTAGACATAGGACTCCTCAGTTTTTGGCTGCAACAAACAGAAATAAGTTGGGCTGATACTTAGGAGTGGGATGAAGTCATAATAGAGAGATCTTCCAGGGAGGGGAAAAAATAGCAATGTTTTTCAACAATAAAAATTGAAGTTAGAATGGTTGATGGTATATCCCAGATAGAATTTTTGGATATAAGAGGAAAGGGTGTTTTTTTTCCCTTTACGAATCCTTCTTTATTGTTTTTTAAAGATCCTCTGTATTTGCATTCATACAGATCAGAGAAAAGGGGATTTTTGAAGACTTTTTTGATTGATGGTTAGGCTTCATTTATATTTAGTGGATGATTTTGATTTGTTTAATTTAATATGTTTCAATGGATGCTTTGGTATTGTTACTGAGATGTATTTGTGGCCATTATAGTTATTTTTATAAGCTGAATAAATAGAATAGAATAAAAAAGGGAATACAAAATGCCTGTTTGTGTGCATGAAACAAGAAACTATTTCTCAAGAAGTTGGCTGTGGAGTCTTTAAAAATATCTTAAGTGATTGAAGAGATGCTGAATAACTTCTTTGTTTCTGTCACAGAAAATGCGGCACAAATATAACTGACATTTTCAAAATAGACTTGGGCATAAAAAGTAGTGTTAAGAAACAAAATTCCAAATCTTTTTATAAAATTACAAATAGTCAAATCACCAGATCATTTCTCAGAAAGTTCTCAGGACTATCCAGGAAACTATAGGCTGGATGGTTTAATGGCTATGGCCAATAGGTTTCTAAAACTAATAGAAAAACCATCGTTAAAAATCAGGGATATAAGAGAAAAGTGCTACTGAAGAAAAATCCACGGATCTTTAAAAATTATTAGAATAACCAGGAAAGTAATTAAAATTAAAGCCACCTTTATACAAATGTGTGATACAATCACATTATAAATAGTACGGACTGTTACTTGGAAAAGAATACTAAGGAGCTGAAATAGACAAAGTAAAAAAGGAACTAAAATGATTTTGGGACTGAAGTAACTTGCATGGCAGGCTTTTTAGCATAAGGGAAAAGAGAAGATGCAAAGTGCGTATAAAATTATGTACACTGTAAATAAATTTGATAGGATGAAGGGTTATTTCCACTTTATAATTTTATTCCCCAAGGTTATCCAGTAAATTGAATGGAGCAAGATTCAGGGCAGATAAAACAGCACTATTTTCCACAGTAGATAGAAAAGGATTGGAATTTGTTCCAGCAAAATGGGAAGACCCTCCCGACTTAGCCTTAAAATGAGATGATGCAGATCCATAGCGGAGAAAGATTTGATGTCTGAGTCATAATGGTATTTGCAATTGTCAGATTCAGAAGGATAGGCTCTCGATGTCAGGTCTGAAATAAGGAAACCGGAAAGTGCTGTTGCAGTCATATTTCTACTTGAGTTTACTAAAAAAAAAAACCATCTAGATGGCTCCTGTCAGAAACAGGATCTTGGGCTAGGAGAGCTTTGAGATTGACCCAACTGGATCCTTGTTTTTAGCTGCAAGAAAAGTGGGACCCAACAAATTCCTCATCTTTTGTCCCAGTGCAATTAATTCCTGATTATAACAAGAAAATGGATTTGGCCTCTAGGATGTCTGCCAAATTTCTCTAGGGCAATATTTTGAAATGGGGCAGTCATTGTAAAATATTTGACAGAGGCTGAATGTTAAGTGTCTTTTGTACAGCTGTGCTTCTGGAATGAGACTGTAGTAAGACAATGACAAATTCCAGTTGATTACAGTTTGCCTCTAAATTTGAGAATTGAATCAATTGAAGTATTCAAATATTGTTAATTTTTCCACATTGCTATTTGGTGTCTAATGGAAGAAGTCTTGTGGAAGATCGAAGCAGCTATAATAATATTTTTACTATTTTCTAGTTGCAAAATTAACAAATGCAATTTTCTTATGAGTTTTAATATCAAATTCTATACAATTCTGTGTCAATAGATTGCTCACTGGAACACTTACCAAGTATAACCAATAATAATTACACTTGGTCAACTATAAAACTTAAAAGAAAAAGAAGCTTCAATTTTGTGGACAGTTAAATACAGCCGAATATGCTGCTTATTAAGGGAGAAATGGTTTCTTGTTGAAGTTCATAACTCAAATTATTATATTCCATTTTCCTTGCCCTTCACCAAAATTTGATCTATGAACAAAATAATACAGTAAGGCAGTTTAGTTAACTTGCTAACTGCAATTTAGGTTTCTGGAAAAAATGTGGATTGTATATTTTACTTAGCACGATTCTGTGCTTATTATATAGCACCCAGATAATTTTTTTCCAATTTGATGCTGTCTTAAGTGTGTTGGATTATAGCTCCTAGCATTCTAAATCAACTTAGATAGCTTGGATGAAGAGCAGATGACATTAATAAACTAAGTGAAACCCAACATTTAAAAAAAACCCAAAACCCTGAATCTGTTTTATTTCCGTCAGCACAGAACTATTGTTGTAACACATGATTTATGAAGCTTATATCATGTGCCAACAGCATTGATGTTGCTAATATTGATATTAGAAAGTGAGCTATTATCTGCAGCACTAGACATTCATTGGGGGCGGGGGGGGGGGGAGATTTCAAGAGAAAGCCTTCTAACCCTAGAAAGATAAGGAGGCGTCAGCACGGTGCCATAGTGGCGTGAGAAAAGACCGGCTAAGCAGCTCCAGAAGATGGAGAACTTCTCAGTCCTGTCTTAGCAATGACAGGATTTGGAGATAAAGGAAACAGGAGAGGAAAGCTGAAGGTGTCATTGTTAATATCCAAGTTGGGTTAGCTTTATAAAGTCAAGCTAACATACATTTGTATGCAAGCCCCGAGAAATCTCAAATCTCATATTCTGAACAATAGAGCCCCTGGTTGGGATGAACTCATTACTGCTCATTTAGCCACTTCTTGATTGTTCCCACAGATTTTTAAAGCATCTATTAATTTAAATGCAGACATTGATTAGTAGTTAAGGTTTTGGACTGCTGACAAATTTGGGGCAATACCTATCGAGGCTTCCCTCTGAGCTTTCTAGCCAAAGCATACATATTTATTAACATGGGCACTGTTAGTATTATGTACAAGACAGTTAGGTTGGCAATACAGTGTTCCCTCAATTTTCGCGGGTTCGAACTTCGCGAAAAGTCTATACCACGGTTTTTCAAAAATATTAATTAAAAAATACTTTGCGAGTTTTTTCCCTATACCACAATTTTTCCCGCCCGATGACGTTATATGTCATTGCCAAACTTTTGTCTGCCTTTAATAAATATTTTTTTAATAAACTTTAATAAATAAACATGGTGAGTAATAATCTAAATGTTTGCTAAGGGAATGGGAAATTGCAGTTTAGGGGTTTAAAGTGTTAAGGGAAGGCTTGTGATACTGTCCATAGTCAAAAATGGTGTATTTACTTCCGCATCTCTACTTCGCGGAAATTTGACTTTCGCGGGCGGTTTCGGAACACAACCCCCGCGAAAATCGAGGGAACACTGTATATAAAAAAAGCTAACAATTTATTTTTATTTATTTATTTATTAATCAGATTTGTATGCCGCCCCTCTCCGTAGACTCGGGGCGGCTAACAGCAATAATTATACAATGTAAACAAATCTAATATTTAAGTTAATTTTAAAAAACTCAATTTAAGAAACCAATCATACATAATGACATACCATGCATAAATTTTATAAGCCTAGGGGAAGGGAAAGTCTCAATTCCCACATGCCTGATGACAGAGGTGAGTTTTAAGGAGCATACGAAAGGCAAGGAGGGTGGGGGCAACTCTGATATCTGGGGGGAGTTGGTTCCAAAGGGTCGGGGCCACCACAGAGAAGGCTCTTCCCCTGGGTCCCGCCAAACGACATTGTTTAGTTGACGGGACCCGGAGAAAGCCAACTCTTTGAGACCTAACTGGTCGCTGGGATTCGTGCGACAGAAAGCGGTCCCGGAGATATTCTAGTCCAGTGTCATGAATGAATGTTTGTATGTAGTGAAATACTATAGCTTTAAGAGGTTGTGTTGCAAATTGCCATAAGAGGGAGCCAGAAGCATGATTCTCTCTGCCCTCTCTGTTCTTTCTGCTGATTCACTGTGACTGATGTAGTAAGCTTTGTATGTTCAATGGTAGTTCAATGTATTTGTAAGTTGTAATATATGTCTGATATGTCAGACAAAGACAGGCTTTGATCAGCTGAAGATCGAGTAGCTTCAAGGCAACCAACTGAAGAGGCTACAGCTGAGCTATGAGAAGGAAAGCAGGATTGCTTGAGCAAATCTTCTGAAAGACCAGCTTCCCCCCCCCATCCCTTTGTGTGTCATTTCAGTGGGGGAATCACAAGATGTTTTAGTGCCTGAGCTTGCACCCTTTCTTCTCTCCTCAACTCCTTTCCTTTTTAGAATGTTGTCTCTTACAACATCTTATAACAGTGGTTATAAGACCTTTCTAATGCTGCAACCCCTTAATGACCCCCAACTATAAGTCTAGTGCCAATTCTCCCAACCATGCTGATTGGCAGGAAGGTCAGAGTGACATCCCCACTGTAAATGCTTCATTGGTTGGATTGTAAAATTATGTTCCAAGGCACGAGAAAAGAAGCTTTAGTTCGTAACACCATAGGAAATTTGTTTTTTCCCATGGCCTTATGAAACGGTCATTCGAACCCCAAAGGGGTCCCGACCTCCAGGTTGAGAACCACTGTCTTATAAGGATCGTGTGGCTAATAGAGATAACACATAAGTTACTATAGGATTCTGGTTTTTTTCCTTTTCAAAATCATCAATAAACAAGGGATTCAGAATTGCATTATATGTTTGATTGTTCTGGGCTAAGCAAAAGTCCTTGATGAAAGGGACTGGCACAGTTTGGACACATTTGGGAAATAAGATAACTGAAGCAGTTAGCCATTGCCTAGATTCGCAACAGGTTGTCCTTCAGAAATTTTAGACTACAATTCTTGCCATCCTTGAATATTGGAAGAGACTAGACTAGCTTGGCTATCTCTTGCCCACTGTAGAGCAGTTCTTCCATTAAGGATGATGGCTCAGCATTATTGTACAGGGTTGGGTGAGGTTAAACTCTGAATCCTGAGATATTTAGCTGTGGAAGTTTCCCTATCTAGTAAAGACTTAAAAAGAGTTTTTTTGGGAGGGGGGGTGGATAGATTTTCTCTTTTTTGCAGGCAGAGGGGTATATTATCAAACAAAAGTATCTAGAGAATAAAGATGTTATCTGTAACAACCTAAGGATATACACAATGGTTTACACTACACTTAGTCTTTAATTTCTGTCACTTTTTGATAAGTTATAAAGCTACATATTCAATATGTGGTTTAATATGTATTACACTTACTTTTTAAAACTTAATTTGAAATATTCTTGCTTGTACAAAGTAACTGAGTGAGAGAAGACGCTATTTTGTTGCAAAGGTTGCAATGTTAAAGCATAGAAAGACTTACTCTGAAAAACAAAAAGTAGATGCTAAGTAAATTTTGTTTTAAATCTCAGTTAATGTGGCCCTTATTGATGCTGGTGGATATCAGAATTATATGTGTTGAATAGAGTGCCTTATGCTAGGAGGTTGATAAAGATTTTGAATTGCGCTGAATTTAAATATAGATGTAGTCATCCTATCATGTCTGATTTTGATTCCCTGCACTTTTCCTGGCAAGGTTTTTCAGAAGTGATTTGCAATTGCTATTGCCTGAAAGAAACTGACTGGCCCAAAGTCAGTAGTCCATAATCCTGCTTTCCATTGCTGATGCTCACAGTTAGAGAATCACTAGCAGTATTAACAATAACAGTTGCCATTTAATATTAATAATAATTACATAATAGAAATCCAGATGTTTTAGCAGAAACATTCTGTTATACCAAGTTAAAAAGGTTTTTTTTTTTTAAAAAAAAAATTGAATCTTCTGTTGTTTTTACCCTTAAAACGTCATCCGTGCGTAGCATTTTAGACTCTCGGTTCAGACCTTCTTCTCAATTCTTTCTCTTTCAATTGTATTTGTTTTTGGATTGTAGCCAACTCAATTAGAGAGGCCATATATTTATGGGCAAACGAACAGCACCTTTAAAAAGTGGTTTTTATGATGTTAACACTTCCTGTCTAATGCAGCTCTTTGGGGTGTACCACAAACCTGTCACATGAAATTAATTACCTAATTTATTAGCTTTTAAAATAAGTAAAATAGTTTGTTAAGGTTCTCCTTGCCAGTAATGATTAAGTGGCTGATGGAAGGACTATTCTACAGGGCAGAATACTTTGACTGATGGATCAGTATACATCAAAGTTTCTAACCTGAGCCATAAAAGAATTTGGCTTAATTAATCTTTAATACAGAGTTACTCAAACTAATTTGCTTAATATGTTTCCCTTGGAAACACAATCTGAGATTTCATAGCCTTGTGGAAAAAGGATCTGGGTCAGCAGATCCTTTGTTGCCTCCAAATATTTTGAATTGCAGTTATCATAAGTCAGCATGGTTTCCAACTTTTAAAACTACTTGGATCATTTGCTAGGTGAATTCGAATTAATTTTAAGACTGAAAATTGATTCATTGGATTTGGTTTGATATAATTTAAAAAACATTCATCACCATTCACTCTATAAATACACTGAAACACTTGTTGGTCAGGGGCTAGGATCTAATGGCCCCAGGCCTGGCGGCATAAATAGATTAGATTAGATTTATTGGATTTATATGCCGCCCCTCTCCGCAAATTCGGGGCGGCTCACAACAAGGTAAAAACAATACATAATAACAAATCCAATACCCACCAATCCAATTACAATGTTAAGCTAAAAAATTCATAAAAAACAACCCCAGAATATTAAAAAAAACAAGCACACAATCAATCTAACACCAAAACAACATGGGCAAGGGGGAGATGTTTCAATTCCCCCATGCCTGACGGCAGAGGTGGGTTTTAAGGAGTTTGCGAAAGGCAAGGAGGGTGGGGGCAATCCTAATCTCAGGGGGGAGCTGGTTCCAGAGGGTCGGAACCGCCACAGAGAAGGCTCTTCCCCTGGGTCCCGCCAGACGACATTGTTTAGTCGACGGGACCCGGAGAAGGCCAACTCTGTGGGACCGGACCAGTCGCTGGGATTCATGTGGCAGAAGGCGGTCCCGGAGATATTCTGGTCCGGTGCCATGAAGGGCTTTATAGCTCATAACCAACACTTTGAATTGTGACCGGAAACTGATCGGCAACCAATGCAGACTGCGGAGTGTTGGAGTGATATGGGCATACTTGGGGAAGCCCATAATTGCTCTTGCAGCTGCATTCTGCATGATCTGAACTTTCCGAACACTTTTCAAAGGTAGCTCCATGTAGAGAGCGTTACAGAAGTCGAACCTCAAGGTGATGAGGGCATGAGTGACTGTGAGCAGTGACTCCCGGTCCAAATAGGGCCGCAACTGGTGCACCAGACGAACCTGGGCAAACGCCCCCCTTGCTACAGCTGAAAGATGTTTCTCTAATGTGAACTATGGATCAAGGAGGACACCCAAGTTGCGGACCCTCTCTGCGGGGGTCAGTGATTCCCCCCCATAGGTCTTTAAACTTTTTTGGAAGGCAAGGAGGGTGGGGGCAGTGCAAATCTCTGGGGGGGGAGCTGATTCCAGAGGGCCGGGCCCCCCATAGAGAAGGCTCATTCCCTGAGCCCCACCAAATGACATTATCTGGTTGATGGAAATTGAGTTTGACACCCCTGCTTTAAACCAACATTTACCAGGAATAGAATAATTGTGTTGTGCACTTCACCAAGGTCACTTGAAGTGAAGACTAGTATTATGCCTGTTGTGTTCCCACATTCATTTCCTTAGCAATCATATGAGCTCAAGCATTCTGCTTTCCAGATAGAAAGGAACACATAAGTATGTATTTAAGCATCATCCATACACAGGAGGCTCCATTCCTTTTTCTAGGATTTTCTACAGATTGAAGGCCCTCATAATGGCAGTGGCTCTTTCTGTTTTCCAGGTCCACATAGCAAGGTGTCGAGATGCCATCCAAACGAGCACAACTGCCTGGGGACTGATATTTGCATTCCCATGACCAAGCTCTGCAATGGCGAACGTGACTGCCCAGATGATTCAGATGAAGGCGCACACTGTAGAGGTAAGTTGCACAGTTGGGCAAATGCCAGCTAATTAGGAAGCAAAATTCTGAAAATTCCTGCTGTTAAAAAAATAAAATAAAAAGTCCAATAATAACCTGCCATTGTGACATGGCGGCAAAAGGACTGACGTGATTTTAATTGGGTTAAGCAGAGAAGTAAAAGTCATTCTTGCTATTGGTAGGATAGCAAATGATCAAAGAAGCACAATTACAAACATCTAGAGAAGAACCGGGTGTTCAAGATTTTTTTGCCTCTTCTCAAGAACCATTTTCCACTTGCAAACCTGAGCCTCCAAAACTGTAACTGGAAAAGGCAGGGAGAAACTTCAGTGGGGCCTCTCTAGGAATCTCCTGGGAGTAAACAGGGCCAGAAAAGGTGGGGAGAAGCTTCCGTGGGGCCTCTCTAGGAATATCCTGGGAGGAAACAGGGCCTCCACCCTCCCTGTGTTTTCCCCAATCATACGCATTAGAAGCTTTTACATTGATTCCTATGGGAAAAATGGCTTCTTCTTGCAAACCTTTCTATTAAGAACCTGGTCACGGAACGAATTAAGTTCGTAAGTAGAGGTACCACTGTATAGGCAAAGAGATATTACTCTACTTACAAAATTTTGAGTTGTGAATGTTCACTGATATGAACAAAATGGTTCTACAAGTCCATCTTAGAAAGTCCCAGAAGTCATGAGAAAGGATTGGGAAAGGATTAGTTTCCAAAGGGCCACATCTGTACTGCAGCATGTGAGACACCAAATCCTTTCCTTCTCCGATTTTTATCTAATCCAACCTCATGGAAATTCAGAGGGGGGAAAAAAGGAGGAGGAGAAGAAGAGATTGAACCATTGAAGTGATCCCAGATCAAGCTTGAGAGATTCAGCTTGATGGGGAAAGTGCTGTCTTTGTTAGGGCCCTAATGCTGAGCACCACCAAAATGTCTGTCCATCATACAATGTACTGCTACAGTGTCATCTATGAAGAAAAGAGGAAGACCACTACCCAAAATTCACTTCCGGAAAGTAGAGAAACCTGCTGCATTAAATTCAAAGGATGAGCCAACAACGTAACCATGACTATCAGGTTTTACCCTGCTGCAGTCACTTATGTATTTATTTTTATTTATTTATTCTTTGTCCAATATACAATACATATGAAGGAGAATAGACATTAAGTAATATATATAATGATAGAAAGTAGGAAAGAAGAGAGGTTGGAGGAAAGGAGAGAAAATGTATGATATATGAGATAAGGAAAGAAGATTGGACAGGGGACGATAGGCACATCAGTGCACTTATGTACGCCCCTTACTGGCCTCTTAGGAACTTGGAGAGGTCAATCGTGGAGAGTCTTAGGGAGAAATGTTTGGGGCTGCGGGCTGACACCACTGAGTCTGGCAATGAATTTCACACTTCGACAACTCGATTGTTAAAGTCATATTTTTTACAGTCAAGTTTGGAGCGGTTAATATTAAGTTTGAATCTGTTGCGTGCTCTTGTGTTGTTGCTGTTGAAGCTGAAGTAGTCATTGACCGGAAGGATGTTGCAGCATATGATCTTGTGGGCAATACTTAGATCGTGTTTTAGGCGTCGCAGTTCTAAGCTTTCAAGATCCAGGATAGTTATTCTACTTTCGTAAGGTATTCTGTTACGAGTGGAGGAGTGAAGGGCTCTTCTGGTGAAGTACCTTTGGACGTTTTCGAGAGTGTTGATGTCTGAGATGTGGTGTGGGTTCCAGACAGATGAGCTGTATTCGAGAATGGGTATGGCATAGGTTTTGTAGGCTCTAGTCAGTAGTGAGAGATTGCCAGAGCAGAAGCTACGTAGGATCAGGTTAACAACTCTGGAATCCTTCTTGGCGATATTGTTGCAGTGGGCTTTAGCACTTAGGTCATTTGATATTAGTATTCCAAGGTCTTTTACCTGGGTTGGCTGCGAGAATTTGTTTATTCAGTTCATAAGTGTGGTTTCTTTTTGCCTATGTGGAGGGTAGAGCATTTGTTGGTTGATATTTGAAGTTGCCAGGTGTTAGACCAATCTGAGACAAAGTTGAGGTCTTTTTGGAGAGTGGGTGTGTTGTCGGTGGTGTTGAAAAGTTTCACATCGTCGGCAAAAAGCACACAGTTGCTTGCGATATTATCACAGAGGTCATTGATGTATAGGATGAAAAGAGTAGGACCTAGTACGCTGCCTTGGGGAACGCCGCTTTTGACAGGGACGGGGGAGGAGATGGCGCTTCCGATTTTGACAACTTGTTGCCTGTTTGACAGGAAAGCAGTAATCCAGTTGTGGAGGAGTTCTGAGATGCCATAGGATTTGAGTTTTAGGAGAAGTTTGTCGTGAACCACTGAGTCAAAGGCTTTGCAGAAGTCGATGTAGATTGCATCGATGTATTTTCCTTGATCAAGGTGGGTAGTCCAGATGTTTTTGCAGTGAAGTAGTTGAAGGTTGCAGGATAGTTTCTTTCTGAATCCAAATTGTTTTTTTGATAGTAGGTTATTAGGTTCTAAGTAAAGGGTGATTGATCTATTTATAATTGATTCCATGATTTTACAAGGGACGCAGCATAGTGATATTGGTCTGTAGTTGTCAACTAGTGATGGGTCTCCTTTTTTGAAAATGGGGATGACTACTGGTTTTGACCACAACTTGGGGAGAGTGCTGGTCCTGAAGGATTTTTGGAAGATAATGCTTAGGGGTTCAGCTATGGTAGAAGAAAGTTTTCTTAGGAAGTATGTATGCACAAAGGCCGTCTGGTCCAACGAATAGGGAAGGTTTGAGATCACGGATTGCTTTTTCAACGTGGTCTATAGTGAAGATGATTTGGGTTAGGTTTTTTAATGAGTTTGGAGTGCGATTTGCGAAGAGGGGGGATGAGCCATTACTGTTAACAAAAACGGAGCCAAAAAAGGAGTTGAAGAGGTTGGCTTTGGATGGGTCATCGTGGTATTCTTTGTTGTTGGGACCTACGAGAGGTGGAATAGGTCTGGAGTCGTTAAGTTTGTTGTTGACGAAGTTGTAGAAGGCACGGTTAGATTTGGTGCGTAGGAGGTTTTCCTACGCACCAAAGTACGAACTCTACTGCACATGGATTTTTTTTACACTAGTTTGGACTTGTGAACCAAACAGGCTTGCGAATAGCCTCTCGGAACATAATCTGGTTGTAAGCAAGAGTGATATCTGTACAGTGAAGAGGTGGGGAAAGATCGGAATCATTACATCTTTTTAAATGAAAAAATGAAGTTATACTTTTTAAAAGTACACAGAAGAGTGCTGTACGAATGGTGCCTATTACAGCCATATCTAATTTTGATTTTTGCTCAGTATAAAACAAAACATTTAATAAATGAATAACAGCTCAGAATAATTAGCTTTCGGACATGAATTTAGAAATTATTTCAAGATTACTGTCATTTCCTCTAAAAAAGAGGAAACTGCCCTCTTGTTTTTTGGAAAGCTGACACCATGGGTTTGAAAGCCAAGATTCCTGTTAATTCTCACTGTATTGTTAATTACACATACTATATTTACTATGTTTTAGATGCACTGTACATATCTGTAATAGCGGTCATAACACTATGCTTTGTATGTATTTGTATATATTCTTGACTGAGTCATAATTTCATTCTTCTGCGAATAAGCAGTAAAGGGGGAGCAAAATGTAAAAATGGCATCAATTAAGAGGAAAATGAAGTGATTCAAATGAAAATAGGGAATACAAGCCAGAAACATTTTTTTAAAAAAAGTTGCACATACTGGAGAATGCAAATACTTCTTTTGTGGTTAAATTTTACTTCCAGTCCATCCTTCTAGCTTCCTGCAAGGGTTATGTAAATAGTTAGAAAAATATTTTGAAGAGAGTTCTATAAAGACAGAGAATCATATTTTAAAAAGGAAAAAATAACACGCTGTCATGAAAAGCATGTAAATCAAAGTGAACGTTCCCTAAGGAAGAGATTAATCATTAGCTTACAGTTTATCAGTTCTATCTAAATAAGAGATGGGCACTTGATAGAAGAAAGAAACAGGGTGGTTAGAAGATGGCTTTGCATATTAATTAGTACGGTCAGCTCTGTGCACGCTTGTTAGGAGTTCAGTCAAGTTCTCTTTCAAGTGAGCCAACATAGAAATGAAACATGGTGCAGCGCCAGCACCGTGAGCAGTTCAGGAGAAACAAGTGTACAAAAGGAAACAAAAAAACCCCCTAAACATCAAAACAAAAAACTTTTATTTCAGTTTCCTTGCAGGCTGTTAAATAACCGCATTGTCCTTGGGAGGTGTTTAATGCTCCTGGGAGGCTCTTATTTTTTTTAATTAATAACCTTGCTCTGTAATCCTATTGGAAAACTAACTCTCAGCAAAGTTGAATGTTGGAGTATTTCAGAGCTTTGTCACATGAGCAGATTACTCACCTGCAGGCATCTATCCTTTAGGAACAGAGTTTTTTCTTGCGGGAGGGAGGGAGAAATAACAGGGCAACAATGCTGGCATCTCCATGGATGGCTGTGCTTGTGTGTGACTGAGAACACTGTAACCTGAATGTCTTACAGGCCTCACAACCACAGTTAATCCTAAAATTTATGTTGGTAAGTGAGACATTTGTTAAGTGAGCTTTGCCCCATTCTCCATCGTGGCTGGTGCCAGCATTCAGGATGGTTGTCCTTGTCCACTCAGAATGAGGACCGAGTCTGTTACTTTTTTTTAAGGATCTGCCCCCCTAGGACCCAGCTTTGACTCAGTCCTCAGACTGGATGGGTGTGGCTACTTTTTATTCCCTTCTTGAAATGCAAATTTTCACACCTCTTGGCTAGATTCCTGGTTCAATTTGAGGTTTTTGACGCCATGAGTTTTTCAGCTTCTTGGTAGAACAGAGACTTTGGGTGTTTGGCAGCTGAGCTACAGCTCCTGCTGCTGCCTCCTCCCCACCCCCAAACCGACATTGACTGTTAAGGGCTTGCCCTGGTCTGTCGCTGTAGTGCTTTGTTGTAGTGCTTTGTTTCCTGTAGGGTGACGGGAGCTCGCAAAAGGGAGCAGCATGGCCTCAGGCGTTCCCAGTCAGACATCCTTTATCACAGACTGACCACCTGAAGATTCATGCCTGGGTGTCTGGCCATGGGGAGGCTTTCTCAACCCTTCCTCCCTCCCCCTCCTCACTGCTTCGGACCTCCTGCTGGGGCTTTGCAGCTAATAGAGCAGATGATATTTTCCTGCCTAGTAGTGGTGGCCTCATGGAAGGGATTGCCACAGTTGCTGGAGTTTGCCCTTTCTCCCCAATTGCTACTTGCTGGCTCTCCTTTCATTCAAGCACTGGGTTACCGGAACACTTTTGAGGCTTGTTTCTGGTGCCTGGACTGTTCAGGGCTTTCCCTGGTCGGCACTAACTGCTCTTTGGCTTCTCACCAGTCCGCCATTTCTTGCTTTCAGTTGTGGTGGCCATTTTGTCTTCTGGTTGTTGGGCCTTCAAAATGGCTGATGGAGACAAAATGAGAGGAAAATCGCAGGGCAGGTGGCTACACAAGGGTTGTAAATCACATGACCACAGATATACTGCAATAGCCATAAGTATGAAAAAGGGACATAGTAACTCACTTTTTTCAGTGCCATTGTAATGTTCAATGGTCACTGTTCTGTCGGGCTCTCTGATAGGAGCCTCCCAAAAATTCAAGGATACAAATTTCAGACACACACACGTTTGAAAATTCAAAACAATGTTCTTTATCACAAAAGTCAAAATAAAGTAAGCACTCTTTTTGTATTGCAAAGAGCACTCTTCCCAAAACAACCAGGTACAATGTCCCTTAAGCAGTCATTACATACTTAGCCAGCAGCTGTGGAGAAACTTCACACCCCTTCTTCTTCCAACGAAGGGAGACACACGCTGCTCTGCTTTGGTTTCAAAGGCATGAAAAAGCAACAAAGTCCAGCACACAAGATTCCTGACGAAACTGCAACAGATATTCTTCCACAATGGGCAAACCCACATGCTGCTATTTATAGCAGCAGCCCTAATTACTGGAGCCCCACCCAAACACAGGTGGCCTCCCTTATTTCCTGTAATATGTTCCTACTTGGTCTCTTTTACGCATAATTCTGTGCTTGCGTGGGCCAAAATGTCATCATCTGAAGCTATAGAAGATAAGGAAGATTGACTGCCTTGGCTGTGTGCCAAGCCCTCCTCTGCCGAGTCACTCCCACCTTCTTGGTCCGAGGAACCTAAACTCTGAACTGACTCTGTCGGCAATAACACAGGCCTGTGGCATGTTGAATTTTCCCCTGCATCCACCTCCCCATTCCCTGGGGCAGGAGCTGGGCCAGGGCCAACCACAACAGTCACTAAATGAACTGTTGTTAATCAAGGACTATCTGTATTTTGTGTTCAAAGATATTTCTCTGAATTCCACATTCTTTTCTACCTCCCTCAGTATAGTATAGTGTATCAATAATCCTGTAGAAGTTATTTTCACATCAATTTTATTGAACTATTTAAGATATTGGTAATCTCTGTAACCATGCTACCCAAAAAAGAGACTTCCTTCATAGCCAGATAAACATTTAGACTTCTACCAGATAGGTTGGCAGAGAATGAAAGGAGCAGTCTGTGCTGGACATAGAAGAAGGGACATTTATTCTTCTATGGCCGGCATCAAAAGCAAGAGAGAGAGAGAGAAAGAGAGAGAGATCTGGCTGGTTTGTTGTTGTGTTTCTGTGCCAGCAAAATAAAAACATAGATTGAATGACATCTCCTGCTGTTCTATATGTGTGAAAAGAGGAGGCTGTGATTAGGAAAGCAGGCTGCAGAGACCCATCTGCCTGGTTTTAAAAAGCATTATAAGGCAAGATTGAGAAGATCATTAACCCTACAGATATCATTGAACTGATCCTCCAGCTTTCTCCATCTTCAGCAATGCTTATGTGAGGTTACTGGGAGTTGTAATTCTGAAATAACTGGAAGCTCATTGCTTTTCCATGGTAGCAATAAGGTGTAACTCCTGATGATAGAGGTAACAGCTGCAACCCTTAAAAAAAGTATGAAATCACGAAGTTATTTTTTATTTTTACTTATTTATTTATTTTGTCCAATACACAATACATAGAAGAGAATAGACATGAGGTAATATATATAAAGAAAAATATAAAATAGAGGAGAAGATATATGAAAGGATATATATGATATATGAGATAAAGGAGGGACAATTGGACAAGGGACGAAAGGCACACTGGTGCACTTATGTACGCCCCTTACTGACCTCTTAGGAACCTGGAGAGGTCAATTGTGGAGAGTCTAAGGGAGAAATGTTGGGGGTTAGGGGTTGACACTATTGAGTCTGGTAATGAGTTCCACGCTTCGACAACTCGATTGTTAAAGTCATATTTTTTACAGTCAAGTTTGTAGAGGTTAATATTAAGTTTGAATCTGTTGCGTGCTCTTGTGTTGTTGCGGTTGAAGCTGAAGTAGTCATTGACAGGTAGGACGTTGCAGCATATGATCTTGTGGGCAATACTTAAAACGTGTTTTAGGCGTCGTAGTTCTAAGCTTTCTAGACCCAGGATTGTTAGTCTATTTTCGTAGGGTGCCATCATGTGCTTCTTTGCCTTTCTTTATCAAAGGTATCCTAAGTCCCAGTTAGGTCCTGATGTGACCTCAAGTGCAATTTGGGTGCCTAACCCAGCTAAACACCCCCACCCCCCAAATTTCTTTTTCTTTTGGTTTGAGACTTCTAGATAATAAGGCTGAATGAATGGCTCTTTCTCCTTTAATCTTTCTAAGCTGCCTTGGACGTGTTTAAAGGGGGAAAAACACGGTTAAGACAACTAAGAAGAATAATCCCTCTCTCCCATGAAATGTAGGTCGAATCAGAAATGTTTTATTTGTGGCCTTCAGCTACCAAGCCCTGACTTGTTCACCATTGTTGATTTGTTTTATTAGGTCAAATTCCTGCCCTTATACTGCTTCCTTCTCTTTCCTTGTACATAAAACCAGGAAATTCTGACTTAGATGATTTTGTAATATTTTAAACTTTCCTTAGTCACATAGCGGGCATGGTTTTTGGGAGTCAGGGCTAGGAAATCAGGGGCTCCTTTCAAGTGAAAGCTTGCTGGATCAAGGCGAAGAATGTATGTTCCTCTAAAATGGGAAAATAAAAAAGTGTACATACATACATTCTGCTGCACGAATCCCAGCGACCAGTTAGGTCCCACAGAGTGGATCTTCTCCGGGTCCCCTCAACTAAACAATGTCGCTTGGCGGGACTCAGGGGAAGAGCCTTCTCTGTGGCGGTCCCGGCCCTCTGGAACCAACTCCCCCCAGAGATTAGAATTGCCCCCACCCTCCTTGCCTTTCGTAAACTACTTAAAACCCACCTCTGCTGTCAGGCATGGGGGAATTGAGAGCCTCTTTCCCCCTAGGCCTTTACAATTTTATGCATGGTATGTATGTATGTATGTTTGGTTTTTATATTAATGGGTTTTTAACCATTTTTAGTATTATATTACTATTGCACACTGTTTTATTGTTGCTGTTAGCTGGCCCGAGTCTCCGGAGAGGGGCGGCATCCAATCAATCAATAAATAAATAAATAAATAAGTAAGTAAATAAATAGACACACTCTTACATGCACAAATACTTACATACATAAAATGCATCATATTGCTATCTTCAGTGCATTGTTCTAAATCAAAAAGCCAAATAAAAAGAATTTTATAAATCTTTCAGGAGAAATACTCCAATTTGATGCCCTTCAGATATGTTGAACCTATGATTTCCAGCAAATTCACAGACAACTGGCTATGGCAAAGTTGGCTTAAAGCAGAACAAAACTCCCATTAATATCTCCACCTCCCCCATACGATTAATATTTTCCTCCTTTTATTACGTTAAATAAGATTTTTTTGGCAGTAGGTTTTGGAGTGGTTGGGGGAACATAACCAAGGTTTGATGGGCTGCAGGCAAAATCCCCACAGCTTTCTGATATTGAATATCAGAAAAAGAAAGATGGAAATATAGAACACAAGAACAAATGGACACCATCTGAAGTTAGTTGGGGGAAAGATCAAAAGCAACATGAGAAAATATTATTTTACTGAAAGAGTAGTAGATCCTTGGAACAAACTTCCAGCAGACGTGGTAGATAAATCCACAGTAACTGAATTTATACATGCCTGGGATAAACATATATCCATCCTAAGATAAAATACAGAAAATAGTATAAGGGCAGAATAGATGGACCATGAGGTCTTTTTCTGCCATCAGACTTCTATGTTTCTATGATTGGGAGTGCAAGAGGTAAATCAAGGCAATGATATATTTTAAGTAACACAAAACTCCAAAAATTGTTAGTCTTCTTTAGGCATTTATAATGTACAGGTTGTTTTCAACTTGCAACCACAACTGAGTCCAACATTTCTGTGGCTAAGTGAGACATTTGTTAAATGGGTTTTGCCTTATTTCACAAGCTTTCTTGCCGCAGTTAAGTGAATGGCTGCACTTGTTAAATTGGTAACACGGTTGTTAAGTGAATCTGGTTTCCCCGCTGGCTTAGTTTTTCACTAGGTTGTGAAAAACTACCATAAGCCACTTTTTCAGTGACATTGTAACTTTGAATGATCGTTAAACAAACTGTTGTCAGCCGGGGATTATTTTGCAGTGCCCGCCAGCTGCATTGAAAACCACTGCCGTAATCTTCAGGAAAGTTGCATTGACCGGACAAATCTAGAATATCAGATTGGTGGTACAGTGTTCCCTCAATTTTCGTGGGGGATGCGTTCCGAGACTGCCCGCGAAAGTCGAATTTCCGCAAAGTAGAGATGCGGAAGTAAATACACCATTTTTGGCTATGAACAGTATCACAAGCCTTCCCTTAACACTTTAAACCCCTAAAGTGCAATTTCCCAATCCTGTAGCAACCATTTAGATCATTACTCACCATGTTTATTTATTAAAGTTTATTAAAAAAAATATTTATTAAAGTTGGATGAAAGTTTGGCGATGACATATGACGTCATCGGGCGGGAAAAACCGTGGTATAGGGGGAAAAACCCGCAAAGTATTTTTTAATTAATATTTTTTGGAAAACCGTGGTATAGACTTTTCGTGAAGTTTGAACCTGCGAAAATCGAGGGAACACTGTATTTCATTTTTGTTTCTTATGAAACTATCAGGTAAGTGGGCATTTAGCTCAGGAAAGGGATGTGGCGCATGGGAAGGTAAGGGACAGGATTTCTGTCATGCTTCTTTCTTGATATACAAAGTGAAATCAATTAATATTACCTTAACCATAGTGAGTTGTGTTAGGATTTGAATGAGAGCCAGTGATTTTTCTGAGTGGCAGCTCCTTACATAACCTGGCTGACTCAGCAAACAAACTGCCAGGATTCGGTTGATGTATTTGGTTCAAGGTGATTCATTTGGGAAGTCTTTTTTAAGCCTGCCTTTTCTGGATAAGTGGGCCTGTGGAATCCAGCTCTGCCCAGAGAAGTAAACCCTGATGATTAAAGTGACAGTTCTGATCCTTCTCTGAAAATCTTCTCTTAGTTCTAATTAGTTGAGAAGAAGCCCAACTAATTTTAAGACTATGTGACCCTCTGTATCATGGTTTCGCTTCTGAGGAGCAAAAGTTCGTGTTTGAAATTGTTTTCTGATATTCTTCTGATATGAAAAAAAAAAGTTAGATGAGAATAGTGTTCTTAAAAAAAAAGAAGTCCAGTGCTTTCACATATCTTCTGGGCAGTGAAGATTTGTAAGAAATAATCTTATCTTTCAATCTGTCTATCTAATTTTTATAACTGCTCTTCTCACCAAAAGTGACTCTATACAACAAAGTTAAAAACAGTGAATAAATCCTTAAAAATCTTCTAAAATTTCAGAAACCTAGAAGGTTGCCGAGAAAGTTTTTTTTAAAAAATGAGGTGGAAGGATGTAGTGTAGCATTTTTGTCTATCCTTAAATTATTTAAGATAGAATGGATTACACAAAATCAAAAGAGAGTGCAAATATTTCCTGTGTACACAATTTGCCCAATTTCTTAACCGGAATATGATTTCCTTTCTTGTAGAATTTATCCAGGGACTTGTGATGCTATCATTCTGGATGCCTTTTGCATCCAGAGTGCCAAACAATAATTGCCAAGAAAGCATTTTATTTATTTATCCAATTTATGGGACTGCCTGTGTATCCAAGAATCTCTTGAGTGACCAAGAAACCAAAAGCAGATAATTATATTAAAATGAAAATCAAGTAAAACTGCACTGGGGATCAATAAAAACACAAACCATTAGACACAACGTTTATGCCAGGCCTCCCAAGCTAAAATCCCACCATTAATGCCTGGGAGAAGAGCCGGGTCTTCATGGCTTCATAAAAGGCAATAGAATAAGGGTGGTCCATATTTCAGAGGGAGGCTATTCTACAAAGCATGGGCCATAACAAAGAAGGCAGGTGTCTGGGGATACACCAGATGATATTGTTTTATTTATGGTAACCAGAGCCCATTCACTCTATTAGATATTATGAAGTGGGCAGAAAGACAGTCCAACAGAGACCTTTTCCCATATCATGCAGGGCTTTAAAAGTGATAACCAGCATCTAGAAGCCTCTGGGGAACCAATGTAACATACGAAATCATGGTGGCACTTGCATGTTGTGCCTTGACATGCTAGACTCTGTCCATTATGTACGTGAGGAAATATTATTTCACTGAAAGAGTAGTAGATCCTTGGAACAAACTTCCAGCAGACGTGGTTGGTAAATCCACAGTAACTGGATTTAAACATGCCTGGGATAAACATATATCCATCCTAAGATAAAACACAGGAAATAGTATAAGGGCAGACTAGATGGACCATGAGGTCTTTTTCTGCCGTCAGTCTTCTATGTTTCTATGAAGCTTCAGAATGCTGTTCAAAGGCAGCATAGAACAGGTTACAATAGTCCAGCCAGAAGGTGGGTAATGTATGAGTGACTATGAGCAGTGCTTTCCAATCTGGGAATCAGAGATGAATTCCTCCTGGTTCGGATTGGGTTGCCTGAACTGGTAGCAACCCGCTGATGACATCACAATGACGTCATGGAACTGGTTCAGTTGGTGCCAGGCTGTGAATGCCCCATATTTTTGTGGGAAAAAAAAGTATTATTTTTTGGGTATTTTTCTGGATTTTTTTTTTCTTCTGAGCATGTGCAAAAGCTGAATTTCTGGCACTGCGCATGTGTCGCCATCTTGTTTTTTGTTTTTTTGGGGAGGGATTGCCACGGCAGTGCCATGTGGTGGAGAAAGAAGGGAACTGGCAGCGAGATAAGTTAGAACCCACCCCTGCTGGGAACGGCTGTAATTGGCACACATAATATATTTATGAAAAAAGCTCTCCTGACCATAGCTGCCACATGTTCCTCCACTTGTTCCTTGAGTAAGAGTCATGAGCCCAACAGAATCCTATGGGATTTTGCATACCAGCTCTTTGTGGGGAGTGTAATCTCCATTCAGAGTTAATGATGAAAAGTCATTGGTTGGTCACTGCTAGGTGTATTGATGTAATATTAACTCTATCTCATTCTCTCTCTCTCTCTCTCTCTTTCTTTCTTTCTCTCTCTCTCTCTCTTTGTGTGTGTGTGTGTGTAACATGTTTTTGCTGATAATGAAAATGAAGGGACATACACACACACACCCTACATGAATGAATGAATGAACGAACAAACAAACAAACAAACAAACAAACAAATAAAGTTGGTACAGATATACATTTGGATTATCCAGGTTAAAAAAAAAAGCATGGTCCCATTTTGGATTTCTTCAATCCCTTGAATAATTGGGATGGATTTCCAACACTGATTTCGGAAATGCTCAAATAAGTGATAAAAAAGAATGGTGTTCCAAACGGAGAATTATTTTTTTAAAGGTAATGTAAAATTCAGAAGAAGACTCTGGGTAACTACAGACCAGTCCATTTAATACTAATGCAGGATAAAATCCTGGAACATATTGTTAAGCTTACAGTCAGTTGCTAAGCATTTAGAGAAAAAAATGTACTGCTTGGCAGAAGAACAAATCATATTGAATCAACTTGATCTTTTAAAATAGACTGATCAATTTAGTTAATCAGATGTCAAGCCCGGAGATGACACAGCAAAGTCTAATCGACTTAAATTCTTTATTTGCTTACACATAATGGACAGAGTCTTGCCAAACTATAACCTTCTATCTACTAGATAAATCCCAATAAATTCTGAAATCTTGAACCTTCTTTTCACCCTTCCCAAATTCAGGATTACACAGTCACCTAATCTGGCCTGTCTTTGGGAAAGCGATTTAGAAAGAAGGGTTTGGAGATATAAGTTACATTATAGGTTCTGGGCTTTCAAGAGATACAAATTCATTTTCAGGCTGTATCAAAAGAAATATAATGACGAGATCAAGAAAAGTCCTCATCTCCTTTTATTCTGCGTTGTTCAACTGTGCCTAGAATATTATATTCAGTTCTGGACATCAAATTTGAATAAGAAAATCGAGAAACTTAAGCATGTCCAGAGGGCAGCAACTAAGTTGATAAATGCTTAGCCATGGGGTGTGGTTAGTCTGGAGAAGTGAAGACTCTGAGGAGACATGTTAGCTATTTTCAGTGTTATAACATTTTAATAGCTTTATTTTTTTAAAAAAATATTTTGCAGTATTCGATTGCCAAAAATGTTACTCCTACTCTAATTACTTTTTTTTATTTGTGCAACATCTGTGGTACAAAATAAAATACACAGATTGAGTTATTTGGGTGTGTGTATGTGTATGTACTTAAATAGAGCTTATGGGAATTAGACACACATTCTGTAATGTAATTGATTAATAGAACTTGCCGCTTCAAATCCTTAAGAGCTTGTCACTCATGTAAACTTGAAATGAACCATATTAAAGTTTGATTTGGGAGGAAGGACTTTTTGTGGTTGGCAGGGTGTAAGCATGAGAGAAGAACTTAGACATTCTTGTAAATAAATCCCTTCTCAGGTTTCTTGAATGATGGAATGGCTGGGAATATCAATTTACAAAATCTCTAAACGTAATAACCCGTTGTCCGATAAGAACAAATGCAAGTTCTTTGTGGCCTTGTGATAGAATTTTATCCTGATCATTCTCAAACTGTTAGCCATATTATCCTTTTTTTTAAAAAAAAAGAAGAGGAAAGATGATAGGTTTCTTTGATTATTTGCCGCTTGTGCCAAGGAAAGAGCAAAGGGTCACTTTAGATGGCAAAATGCTTTAGATCTCTTTATGTTAAGCCAAGTTATTATCTAAATCATCTCAAATATCTTGAGGTCTTGGCAAGCAATAAGCTCTCATATGTGAAGTATGATTGAATAGAAACCAAGGGCTGCTATAAGACACTTCACAGCCTGCAATTCATGGACATGGTTCTGTTTATGAATGCAGTTTCTTGAGAGGGCACAATAGAGCAGAAAGCATATATTAATAAGCTTTTTGCAACTTTTGGTCTTCATTTGGAGTCTTTTTTTTTTTTAAAGTATACACTGCTCAAAAAAATAAAGGGAACAATCAAATAACACATCCTAGATCTGAATGAATGAAATATTCTCCTTGAATACTTGTTCCGTACAAAGTTGAATGTGCTGACAACAAAATGAAATTGATTGTCAATCAGTGTTGCTTTCTAAGTGGACAGTTTGATTTCCCAGAAGTTTGATTTATTTGGAATTATATTCTGTTGTTTAAGTGTTCCCTTTTTTGAGCAGTACAGTATAGATAAGCAGCTAGCTATTATGGCTGTAAATCTATTTGCAGCAGAGGCGGAGTAACGACACGGACACAAGGAGCTGGATTTAAAATGGGTCATTTTTATTAGTTAAATTTGCATAATTTATTCATTAAATTAGCATAAATTTAACTATAACCCTAACAAGGACCCGCAGGGTCAAACAATTGCTTCCGGGGCGGAAAATGACGTCAGAAAAACTTCCGGGGCAACTTATGGGCGTAGCTCCATGCTGACCCATGTGAAGGCCCCCGCCCTCACCTGGATCTCTGCCATTCACCTGCATGTGGGAGGTCTCGCCGTCTAACCCCTAAAAGGGGGAAGAAATGGGCGGGACCCAAAGACAGGTTCCCCCCAATTGCTCAGGTCGGTTAGCCACCATGAGCCTTTGGAGAGAACATGTCAATCATCCCCAAAGATGCCCAACGGAGAACACGCAGTTGCTAAACACCACCTAGTTTTCCGCCCCTAACCTGCCACGGAGTGGGGGGGTCAGATCTCTATCTTGGCCCCCCGACTCCCCCCTCTAACTGCACCACCTCGCCCAGTGACCTCTGCAGCTCCTGTAAGACGATGGTGTTCCCCCGATCTGACAGGTGAACACCGTCAGCCTGGTAAAGCCACGGCTGATCTATGGTGATGTGGGGATGGGCAACCACTACCCCACCCATCTCTGACCAGCCTACCCATAGCCTTATTCACCTTTCCCCTAACTTTGTGAATGGCCCTAAGGGAAATGGCGTCCCCACACGATCCTCGGGAGGATCTCAGACCAGACCACTTGCGTGGTTGGCCAAACTTTGTGAAGAATACGCAAGTCTTCGTGGGCATGGCAAAGCAGTGCCAGACCCCAGCACCACCGGTCATTGCCACCAAATTGCACGACCGACCACCTGGGCGCGACACCTCTTGTGCCGCCCTCCCAGGAGCAGCAGGAGGAACCCCTCTCTTCGCAGGCCTCTTCCTCCATCCAGTTGATGCTACCCACCGGCTCTCCAATGACTGACAGGCACGAGCAAAACGGGAGCATTTCAGCCCTGCCTATCACATTTGTGATCCAAATATTAACACATTCTTAATGCCAGAATACCTGGCCGGTGCTTCACTCCTCGGCCCGTTTTGCTGCAGGGCCAGGGAGACACGGCCCTCCGGCGTAGCCGCCATCTTTAAGCTGATTGGCAAGAGGTCAGAGGGACACCCCCCTGTAAACGCCTGATTGGTTGGATTGTAAAAGTATGTTCCAAGATACCAGAATAGAAGCTTTAGTTGCTAACACCATTGGAAATTTGTCTTTTCCCATGGTCTTAGGCGACCTCTGTGAAATGGTCGTTCGGCCCCCAAAGGGGTCCCAACCCCAAGGTTGAAAACCACTGCTCTAAGACTTTGAAATTGTAATTCATTTTTAGAGGAAGTCAAGGCGATTTCCAAATTTGCTTTCAGCTGAGTTTTGATTTTGTTTGGAATCACATCTTCAACCGTTCTGTTGCTCAATGTTAGGGAACCAACTAATCACTTTCCTGTATAGACGGACTGTTTGTCTTGCTCAGCTGCTAAAAATAATTTGAGGGAATATTGTATACAGTATAAGCAACTTTCCATTTTACAAATGTTTTGTCAACTTAAAAAAAAAACTTCAATAGGTGACTACATTCTCTCGTACAACACTTGGGATGCTTGATTGCAATAATAGTTAAGGTTGGGCCATATAGTTTTTTAAAAAACTGCCTTGAGAGCTACTGTTGCAAACTATTATTTATATTTATGCTTGGTTTAGGTAAGGAAGTGTGTATGTTCTCATAACACAATTGAAGCAAAAAAAACCCAGCACATCCTGATCTAGATTTAAAATTACCATACCAGGCAAACATTCTTTAGCAACAGATAGATCAAGCTATGGCTTCCTTCTGAGGCATCTTCCAGTATGAGCTGAAATGGACTTCTCATTTATACTTTGCATAATGAGGAGGACTAAGGGCTGCTGCTGCTGCATATGGACAACTTCTCCTTAGAACAGTGGTTCTCAACCTGGGGGTCGGGACAACTGTTTCACAGGGGCCGCCTAAGACCATGGGAAAAGACAAATTTCCCAAGGTGTTAGGAACTAAACTTCTATTCTGGCGCCTTGGAACATATTCTTATAATTTGACCAATCAGGCACTTACAGTGTGGGTGTCCCTCTGACCTTCCTGCCAATCAGCTTAAAGCTCTGTTGGGAGAATTGGCACTAGAATAATAATAATAATAATAATAATAATAATAATAATAATAATAATAATAATGCCGCCCCTCTCCGAAGACTCGGTTTATACATTTATTTATGATTTATTAATTAACTTATTTGTTAGATTTTTATGCTGCCCTATTCCTCGGTTGGGGGTCACCACAACATGAGGAACTGTATTAAGGAGTCACAGCATAAGAAAAGTTTAGTGCCACTTGCCTTAGAGGCATGTATTGAACCAGGTTAATTTTGTGCTTAGCTTTGTAAATGGCAAAAATAAATGCTATCCAAATTTGCTTCTTGAGTGATTGCAGTTCAGAAACATGGAATGGATTTATGATTGGGCCTTGGCTTTGTTTTGTGGATTGAACCTTTTTATTTTTTTAAAAACTGACCCTCATTTGAAAATGTGTTACTATAAAACAGCTTCAAGCCATTTAAAATAAATAAATTTCTTAATTTTCAATCTGGGATAAAAATGGAGCTTGTCTGAGATTTGTACTGGGCTGCACCTCAGGGATGATTTGACAGTGATTTGTTGACAAAGCCATAATTATATGAGTTCGCATAGCATGATAAATTGCACTTGAGCAAACCACATCTTGGCATAGTGTAATATATGAACCCAGTCAGCCTTGCAAGACAAAGAACTAATGCCTATTGGAGATGTGGGGCTGCTTTAATCGGTTAAATTCACAGTTCTGTAAAGTAGTGCAAAATTAAACGCAGAGGGGGAAAAGAGCAGTTGCTTCCCTAGCATGGTGATTCAAATATTTCTGGAGCCCATTCCTAAAACTGAGCCTTGTGTATGAGCACAGACTATATAACCAGCTACACAGATATGACATATCACAAAGGAGCAGATTATATTTCAGATCCTTATCTCTTCTGTAAATGAAGTAGAATCAGTTTATTACTGTTGTAGATAATGTTGCCCTCCATATTAGTGCTTTCGTTTTAGAATTTCTTCCAATTCCCTGTTTTGTTTTTTACAAAAGGCCCATAGTTTTATATTTATCCTCAGGTTGCTCTTCTACCGAAACCTTCTCTAAATTTATTTATTCATTTATTCATTCATTCATTTACATTTGTATGCCGCCCTCTCCAAAAATGGGCTCAGGAAGGCTAACAGTAGTAATAAAATACAGAAATACAAAATATAAACACAATAACAACAATGCACTAAAATATAATACTCTAAAAAAATCACGCATACAAACAGTCATTCCTCGTTCCAGGCCTGAGGGAAAAGCCAGGTCTTGATGGCTTTCCTGAAGACCAGTAGGGTGGGGATAATACAGGTTTTAAACAGGTTCCAAAACAATGGAGCTGTCACAGAGAAGGCCCTTCCCTGAGGCCTCAACAGCTGACATTGTTTGGCAGATGGGACCTGGAGAAGGCCGTCTCTGTGGGCTCTTATTGGTTGCAGGGAAGTATGAGGTAGAAGGGGGTTCTGTAAATAGTCTGGTCCTAATTCAGATGTTTGGCAAGTGGTTCATATTTATGATGGTTGCAGAGACCTGGGGGTCATGTGATCAGCTTTTGTGACCTATCTGACAAGCAAAGCCACTGGACTAACCAGATTCACTTAACAAACCATGTTAATAAATACAATGATTCACTTAACAACTGTGGCAAGAAAGGTCATAAATGGGGCAAACTCACTTAGCAACATACATTTTGGCCTGAATTGTGATTATAACTTGAGGACTATGACCTTGTGTCCATATGACCTTCATTAAAAAGAGCAGCCTTATTTCAGAAAGTTGTCCTTTAGATTGATATAATTTGTTTTCGTGGTTCTGCTCATGAATTTTCCTTTGTAAACATAGAAACATAGAAGTCTGACGGCAGAAAAAGACCTCATGGTCCATCTAGTCTGCCCTTATACTATTTCCTGTGTTTTATCTAAGGATGGATATATGTTTATCCCAGGCATGTTTAAATTCAGTTACTGTGGATTTATCTACCACGTCTGCTGGAAGTTTGTTCCAGGGATCTACTACTCTTTCAGTAAAATAATATTCTCTCAATTAAAACAGTAGTAATCATTTTAAAAAAATCCTTGCAATCTCTTTCAGATTTGCTCCTTTTCCCCCTGGTTTGTCCTTTACTTTATCCCTAGAAAATCTAAATACCAGTTTCATAGAGACCAAGTTTCTTCTGTGCGATGCAATTTATATAAAAGGAAAATGAAGTAAAAAATGGCGATTTTCACCACCTTGTTTGTAAAGTAATAAAGGCAGGATAAAAATCAAATAAATAAATAAAATTCCATTTGCATTGTATTGCTGCTAGCTGTCTATGGGAAGAAATTCCAGTGCATATACTTCAAGCGGGGTTATGTGCCAGGAGTGAGATAACATGGCATTTGCAACACTTTCTTTAAATCACGTTGATTGCAAGGCTGTTGGCACTGGCAGATTTGAGCTTGTAAAGGAAGATGAATCATCTGTTTATTCTCTGTTGCAGCTTTTTTGTGTGATATGAAAAGCTTCCCTGAGAGAAAAAATGAAACCAGGGAACAGGAAGGAATTATGTGTGCGTGTGAACAACTATAGACATTAGAACTGGCGGTTGTTGTTTTTTTGGCTGATTTGCAAAATAGTTTTTTCCAATATAAGGTGGACTCCTGGGGTTTTCTTAGTGTTTTCGGATACTGCTTGTGAATTTGGAGAAATTTTAGCCTTTTTCCTAAACATTTTCTGTTTTGTGTAATTTTGCTTTTTTAAATGTTGCAAGCCAAAACGGACACAGGGCAATACATTATTTCATATTGTAGTAGATATGCTTTCTTTACTAGAAAGTGATGCAGATATTTATGTATTTATTTATTTTGTATATCTTCACAGGAATTAATCAAATGTGAAAACCCTGAGAGCGAGAAAGCAAAAATAGAGAATTTCTGTAAAGAACCGATAAATGAATACTGTGCTAAAAGTTTTCCTAACAGTTTCCCAGATATTCCCTCCCCCGCTGTATATGAATCATTTTTAAAAAATATAATTCTTAAGGAGCGTTCACACTTCTTGAAATTTCTTTTGATAGTATTAACCAGCCTTTGCCATGACTGTAAATTGAATAAAAATGTACGGACAACAATAACCAAAAACCCTGAACAGAGAGGAATTTGATAAGAGGAAAATATATTTCTGTTCAAGCGGTTACATGAACGCAAGGCCTGTTCTGATCATGACTAGTGATGAAAAAACTGTAGCTACTCCTCCATGGATTTCTAATTTAATTAATAAATTAAAATTGAAAGTAGCCTCATGCTACATTTTAAGTGAGATACAGATGGTCCAATGCTCTCACTATCATGTGCTCACCGTTTATAACTTCCCCTTGCCTGGCTTCTATTCTGAACCCAGGTTAGTATTTTTCCAAACTCTCAAAAATCCACTCCTTAAAATAATAGTCTCTTTAATTAATGTTCACACCAGCTTAGATACATGAAACTTTAGCAAGGTAAAAATGCAAAGCATAAAGACTGAAGCAATTTCTCTACATTCCATTCTCAGCTGGCTCGGAGAGCTATAAATCACCAGTTTAAGTTAATCGGCTTACCGGATTCATAATAAATTCTACAGTGCAGCTTCTGTCTCACTTTGGAAAGCACAGCATAGGTTTTTTAACTATTTTGTTTCAGGAATGCCACGAAATCTCCGCCATTCTTTTTGATCAAAGTTGTCAAACTCTGCCTTCACTTCCTGCTCTAATGTGGAAATGACATTTTACAATCCACAGAGCTATCCATATGGACTAACACTTTTTACCTTGGATCTCTTTTCTTCTTTTTGCCATTCTTCGATATCTCGGATCTAACCATTCATCTCCTGATACATTTTCATCACTATCTGATAGGGACCAACTTCTCATTGTCACATCAGTCCCTCTGGTAGGCCCACACCAATATCTTCCTCACTCTCAACTTCCAATCCCTCTGACAGCCTCCCTAACCCAAGATAACCTGAGGGACCTGGCTCATCATCCTCAGAGTCAGGCATGTCCTGAGACTGACAAGGCTCACTTACAGCAGCTTCCCACTAGGAAAATCAGTGAGAAATTTGGGAAGGAAGGTTGCAAATCACTCCTGTAAGTGGATATTCCCATCACTTTTTCACACCACTCACACAAAGCTTGCAGCAGGTGTCTGTGTGTCTCACACTCTCCTGAACACTTGGTCACCCTGCCGCTTGCCTGCTTTTAAGCCACACAGGACTCACGACTTTCTTTTGGCTTCCCCGTTGACTCCTCAATGGAAGCCGGCAGGAAATAATGAGGAGATGCTCGCTTAACAATGACATTGGCAGGACTGCCATCTGGAAATAATCCAGTCATGTGATATTATGTTTTACAACATCATTGTTTAATGATAGAAATCCGATTGCTGTTTTTAAGTGAGGATTATCTAAAAAAAAAAAAAATTGGTAACAAAATTTGTGGCCTTTTGCAATTAAGTCTGAACTTAAGAAAATTCCTTAATCATCTTCCTTACTTTCCCCTTCAGTGTAGGCTTGCGATCTTCTACACAAGTGATTTTCAACCTTTTTTGAGCCACGGCATCTTTTTTACATTTACAAAATCCTGGGGTACGCCACTTAGCAAAATAACATTTACCTCCAGTCCTGACCAGGATTAGAAATCGGGACCATGGGAAAGAGTAGCAACTTCAACTACTCGCTGCGGCCACACAATGACAACTGTGCGACAGCGCAAGCGGGGACCTCCTGGGTGTGGATGAGAGGTGGCCTGCTATTGGTTCATCGCTAGTGGTTGGGATAAATCCTAGAAAGTGATTGGTCAGTGAGCATTCCCTGTGCCTCCCCTCTTCCTGTCGCTAATAGCTGGAGGGATTGTGAGGGGAATGTTTATGTTTGGATGGAGGCGGCTGGCCAGATAAATGGCCTCCATGGGCTGTACTTTGGGGACCCATGTTTAATTTCCCCACGGCACACCAGACCATGTCTCACGGCACACTGGTTGAAAAACACTGTTCTACACATAGCCTTGAGATCTTAGTTCATGACTTCCCAATGAGACCAGGGTCATGGTGACCCTACCCTTTCTGTCATAAGCCTGTTTTCTCTGTGTCTTCCATGCTGCCCTTGCTGGCCTTGCCCTTTTCTGTTCAAGGAGATGATAAAGTTCTGGCTTCTGTGTAAAGTCACTTTGGTGACCAAGCAACAGGATTATGGGCCCTGCAATTCTCTTCTTTCCTGATAAATGCAATGGCTTCCATTGGTCAAGGGCTTCAGCAATTAAGAAAGCAAGCCTTTGGGAAGGACAAATGGGTTTCCCAGAATCATCTCTTAGTTTAGTTTATCAACACAGCACCTACTGATAAAAGAGAATATTTGTAACTCAGTGTTTAACTGTGACATCCTTGGTACTCTCTGAGCTTGGAAGTTTCGTTACCAAACTATGTAAATTCACCAGTCCAAAGTATTTACTCTCAGCCAGATATCAGGCCAAGGTATATTTAAATAAGAATCTTGGGTGTTAATCCCCAAATTGTCACGGAGGCACTTGCAAACACCGGGTTGCTAAAAAGCCTGGCCAAGAACACAGAATATTTTGAAAGAGAAAAACAACTGATAGTGTGTCTGACTCAATAATGTACCACAGAATAGGTCTTCCAGAGCAAGGAATGAACACCTGGATTCTATGATTAAACACTATATAGACAAACACCCTGAGATAACCACCTTTTTGTGGAACACCAGAAATAGAAGACATTGACTCCCTCCTTCTATTCAATTGCCAATTATATACCCCAGCAAGGGCCTAGTATTTAACAGAGACAGGACTTGACATAACTACACATTAGGATAGCAATAAAAGATTTTATCATCTTCAAGGGTCCAAACACATATTTAGGCACTAGAGCTGCTAAGTTTACAGTCAGGGCTGTTCAACTGAGAACACATTTTATTTAGCATCATAGGGCAGCAGGTAAAGGTAATGCCTTCATCCAAGCACACATTGCTTTATATTTTAGTAATCTTGTTTTTATATTTTTGTATTTTTTCCTAATACTTACCCATTTATTATTATTATTATTATTATTATTATTATTATTATTATTATTATTATTATTATTATTAAGATTTGTATGCCGCCCCTCTCAGTAGACTCGGGGTGGCTCACAACAGTAATAACACAATATATAACAAATCTAATGATTAAAAGTAACATACACACTTTTATCTTTTATTGTAGCTTATCTTAATGTTTTAGTTCATCTTCATTTCATTTTACTGTGGCTGATGCCTATTATTTCATGATGAAAATAATAATAATAATAATAATAATATTAATAATAACAACAACAACAACAAAAATAATAATAACAACAATAATTTATTAGACTTGCATGTCGCCTCTCTTCGAAGACTCAATACTGTATTTATTTATTTATTTATTTATTTATTTTTTGATTTGATTTGATTTGATTTGATTTAATTTTAATGCCGCCCTTCTCCTTAGACTCAGGGCGGCTTACAACATGTTAGCAATAGCACTTTTTAACAGTGCCAGAATATTGCCCCCACAATCTGGGTCCTCATTTTACCCACCTCAGAAGGATGGAAGGCTGAGTCAACCTTGAGCCGGTGATGAGATTTGAACCGCTGACCTTCAGATCTACAGTCAGCTTCAGTGGCCTGCAGTACAGCACTCTACCTGCTACGCCACCCCGGCTCAACTTACTATTCAATAAACTATACCGTATCATACTTCAATAGGTTCTACCTCATTGCCTGGCATTTATTGGCATTTCTGAAGTTTTGTCTAGACCAGGGGTGGGGAACTATAGACCCTTTACGACTTGTGGACTTCAACTCCCATAATTGATGAGCCAGTCATGCTGGCTCAAGAATTCTGGGAGTTGAAGTCCACAGGATATAAAAGGGCCATAGTTCCCCACCCCTGGTCTAGACTTAAGGAACAAAATAGGCTAGTCAGCAGTGAATCAGTTTGGGTTTCTCATTTTCCTGTCCAGAATAACCAGACGTGTGTCAGACTGTAAGAGATGTCATTAGTTCCCTTTTAAAAAAAATCTTGGCTCAGCTGTTGTTTTTCCTCTTCTCAAGATGGGACTTCACTAGCATCTTTTTCTTTTCAATGGCACAAGTGTCAGCTCTGGAAAACATACAACCTTATTTTACTGTTCTTTATGCCAGAAAGCAACTTCCTTTCACAGGACGTAAACAAGCTGTTGTTTTTCATTTGGATTCATTGTGAGGGTCAAGGTACTCACCTCACGGCTAAAGGGCAGCCATGTTGGCGAGGGGCTATCTATCCAATCATTCCTTTGAGCTGAACATGCAGCCGAAAGCAGCCAACAATTGCAAAATTATGTCTGTTCTATTTGGCTTTTAGTAAAGAAAGGAAAATGTGTGGGATGGTCCAAGGGTCATCCTCAGTTAGATTAACTGCTATGTTGAAGAGTTCTGTATGATCTCAAAAATAGCAAATTCTAGGGAGGATGTGACTTCGGTCTCTGTTCTCCCCCAATGAATCTGCCATGTTTAGCCCTTAAGCCTCCAGGCTTGTTATTCCCTCTATCAAACTTGCACAACCTGGTACCCCTCAGGTATCCTGGGACTCTCGCTTCCAGCAAAGTTTCACTGGGAAGTTTGAAGTGAGCAAATGTCTTCTTACTATCAAATTTTCACCGGGACTT